>NC_051133.1:9985775-10078625 GCF_014839805.1 Manduca sexta | reverse complement strand
CCACCTGGATAGCTACAACCATACACAAGGTCTAAAACCCACCATAGTGTCCAATATAAGTTTATTGCATTATGAGACCAGCCTCTGTATAATATATGGTTGCAAACAGGCCAGCATAATTATGTTGCCTCTAGTCAGCTGACACTCTATTTGGACTTCATTCTACTTACCATAAAGTATAAGGGAGTAACTTTACTGTGCCCACATAAAGAAAAAAAAAAGAAAAAAGTTGAGTGAAAAGCAACCCCAAAATATTTGAATTTTATATTTGAATAATTAATAATAAATAGTCTAAAGTATACTTTATAAAAGTCAGTCAGATGTCTATAAGTCTGAAAATTACAAGTTCTTCATAACATGAAATTTTATCTTTTAAATAAGTGTTGCCTGCTGCTTCACTTGCATGTTAAGTTTTTCCTGCTACAAGTGTCTAAAACACTGTATCGTTTTATAAACTCACCAACCATTTATATGAGATTCATTATTAAAGTATTCCATTATTTTCCATTGCAGCAAATTTCCATGACAAAAAGTAGCTTGTGTGTCAAACGTTTTTAGCCATGTACCAAAATTTATCCAAACCTGTTTAGCTGTTTCTATGTTTCAGCTAACTTTCATATTTACAATATTGGTAAGAACAAGAAGTAACATTTATACATTGTATGATGTCTTAGGTCTGATTGGCAGATGTAAAAAAAAACATTAAATATAGGATAGCAGTACCTTTTGGGAACTATATATTTTGTTTTCTTTGAACCTCTATCTTGTACTTTAGCAATATTATAGGTTTTACAATATGCAAACATACTCCGTTAAAATAATTGAAATTACAATAAACTTCAGAGATGACATTATGCAAAATTTTTATCATATTTACGCATATTTATCCATTAGACATCATTTACCTACCAAAACAATGACAATGGGATTATAACATATGTAGGTACTTTTTGTGCATAAATGAAAATATTAAACTCACCTTCTTCAGAGGCACTTTAAAACATATAATCCGAGTACCCTGGATAACGTCTCCACAAGCTTTGTATGGTATCCATCTAAAAGTATTAAAACGTCACATATTATTTGTAAAATATTGCACGCGATTAACACAGTACCCTAAAAAATTCAGATCTAAAATAATAATCACCTGTCAGGAATTTTGGGCATTTTAGGCATAGATACCTACGTAAGCCAAAACAAATATGTGTATTTAATAATTTAGAATTTAGTTGTGACTTTAGAATATAACCTCAAAAACCAGTCAAAAACGTTTTGCTGTCATATTTTGTCAACTTGTTTTTTAAATTGCCTTTCGTTCATAAATCTAGGAAAATGAACAGAGTAGTTAATAATTGTTCTCTTAATTCTTATATATAAGCTGTTATTGGTATATGAATAAGTCTGTGATATATAATTATAATTTCCCGTTGTAAAATTATCAACGTAGCAAAAAATTAATTACTTCAAATGTAATTGGTGCAACAATATTTTGTAATCTTCTCATACCTACGAATAGAAGTTAAAATAAGATAAACGTAACAGTTACACAATAATATTATTAGTTTTCTAACAATAATTTAGGTACCAAATAAGTGTTATGGTGCGTGTATCTAATTGTAATTTCTGAACGTTTTACAAGAAATGTCAGTAAAACTAAAACAAACAAAAACACATTCTACCATCAACAATACTCTATGTTGTTATTGTAATGTATTTAAAATGACGCTTACTTTCTCAGTTTTAAAAAAATATAATATAATAATTAATGGTTATTACTACGTACTTGTTTAATCAATGCGTTTTTAAAACAACCTATAAACTATAACCTACCCACCCTAAAGAGGTGGAATTTAGTTACTGGATTACCATAGAAACAATGAAAAGGAAGTCTTGTTTGATTGAAACTATCGATAATTTCGTTGTTACGGAAAAAAACGTAAGAAAAAACTCTGTAGCTAATTTAAAAATGCATAGAAATACTATTTGGTATCACACATTACTCGGGGCTGAGAAGTCATGTCTCAAAGAAGAGAAGATCAAAAAAATTCATTACAAATTCGAAGACAATAGGGAGATGGTAGAAGAATATAACGTTGATACTCAAGTTCTACTGCGCAGGGCTTGGAAAGTAAAGGGAAAGCTAGGAGGAGAGGGTAAATGGGAGGTGGAAATTGGAGATCCTTTGCCTGATATGATGGTTAACACTGATTCCGCTGAAATTATTGAAAGCAAAGATCAGGTAAGATATCATGAGTGTGCTATCTACAATAATAAAATAAAATGCTAACATTTAACAAAAGAAAGGTAGCTTAGTTTAAGATGATAACCCATATCTATTGTAATAATTATGAATAAAAATAATGTCAAATTGTGTTGCAAAGTAATAACATGAAATTATAATTCATATTCAACAGCCAATAGTAAGCAGGCGTAATACAAGAATCAACTTGGAGTGGAGAATCAGGAATTTACCATATCCAATTGGAACATATTCTGTTGAAGCCAACAGTGATGAGAAATGTATTATTGTTAGGACAACAAATAAGAAGTACTATAAGAAACTACAAATTCCAGAGCTAGTACGACTAAATTTACCTGTAGAACAAGCTAACATACAATTCACACACTCATTTCATACATTGATTATTACGGTAAGTTTTATATGTGGTTCTAGTAACTATTTTTGATTTATATGTAAACACAATAACAACTCTGAATTTAAATTTACACTATCATTAGTTATAGTACCTATGTTTTACAAACTATTTAATATTATTGTTTTTATACTATAACATTTTTTTTATATTACAGTACAAAAAGCCACAACAGTTGCTAGACATGGACAAGGATTGGAATGAGGAATTGAAAAAAGTTAAACCTGTGAAAGATATACCCAATGAATGCAAAACACAATAACATTATATTCATTAAAATATGTTTTATTGAGAGACTTTATCTTGATAATTACAATACACCATTTATTGTTTAAATAAATTCCCTTCATCTTGTTTAACAAATGTTATTAATGACAATGATTTTATCATATGAGAAACAAACATGGTATACAATATGAGAAACAAACTGTTTTGTATCAAAAATTACATCTTAAAGTTTTACAGCATTATGTACAAGACTTATTTCTATATTCCTATACAAAGTTTAATATCTAAGTTCAGTCATCCATAACCATAGCTTTAGCTACTTTCTTTAATTCATCATCATCTTCCTCTTTGTCGAGCAATCCTCTTTCCTTCAAGTATTCACCATATTGTTTTGGTATGCCCATGAATGTTTTTATTTTCGCTCTTAGCTGTTTCCATGTCTCTTGATAGTAGTTTTTTTTGTCACGCTCCATAGCTTTGTAATCATGTCCATATTTGTCTAACAGGTATGTAATGAACTCTACTTGTCCTTTTGGTAACCTGAAAATATGATTAAAACTTTACTTTCTTGTGTTATTGGCTATAAAAAAACTTTAATATGAAAATACTATAATGATAAGTAGATGTTTATATAATATAGATTTAATTGCAAACTGATACATAGTACATATATTTTTATTAAAAACAATAATTAGAAGCAATACATATATAAATCATATCATTTATAAAATTCACTTACATAAACCTCCTTTCTCTTGGTGCCTTTGCTTCTTTTTCTAGTTTTTCTGCAATCTCTTTTTTCCGTGGAGGTCGAACTGGTTTTACCACCTCTTCTTCTTCAGATTCTTCTGGATTCAACATTTGTTTAGCTCTTTTTAATTGTTCTTCTTTGAAACTAGGTATCTTAATAGCTTTATTTGGGTCACTTACTAGACCCATATCTCTCAAATTACGGTGAGTGGTTTTGCGGTCACTCCAAGCTTCTTTTACTATTTTGCTGAAACATTATGAAATTAAGTGATCAATAACACTATATAGTTCTCAAACATCCTTGTTACATTATTTATTACATTGTTTTAATTTTGAGTTAAAACTCACCATAAACAAAGTATGTAAAATCTATTTCAATTTTGAATTTTTTGCCATCGCCTCGTTTCGACGGAGCAGTGAGAAGTTGGGTGCTCAAAAATTTAATTATTTTAATGAGGGACCGGCATGCATTACATAAATTACAAATTTAGATAACTTACCATTCTATTCCACCAGTATTCTTCTGTTTTTTATTCATACGTTTCCTGTTTAACTTGTGCAAATATTTTTTCTTACGGTGTTGTTTCTTAACTTTCATTTTGTTGTATTAAATTTATATATCACAATATGAATACTTTAACAATATTAAATATTGTAAAATAACCTTTTCACACGTGAGATGTACGTAGGGTTGATTAGGGTTGATGACATATTATATACAGTGTTGCCAAATGTCTAATTTGCAATATCTTCAAACAGAATTATAAAACCTACAAAATATAAGATGTCTGGCATAGGAGTCGTCCTACAGAAATATGGCGGCAAACTCAAAAAAATCTACGGTTTGTAAATTGTAACCCCGTGTAGATTTATAAGTTTATCTTAAAGCTATATTTTTATCTTAAAAATAATTATTTTAATAATCTTAAATAAAAACATTACCTATTCATTTCATGTTTACACGAGATTATAATAAGAATATGCTGCTAAACTTTCTGTGCCACGACTCGCTAGCTAGACTATAGAAAAATCCACCTAAATGTAATAGAGTGCGTGATAATAAAGTTAAGATTTTTAATCTAAAATGGGTCCATCCAATCTATTTAAAATAACAATTCTTAACTATTATTTATACAAATTCAATTACTTATAATTTTTTTTGAGGATGCAATACAATCGTTTGCAACATTGCCGACATTAAATCTGCATGAAAATACTTATGTAGGTGCCAGAAATATCGTAGCCACATATTGTAACATATTTAACTCTGAATCGGTTAGGTTCTTAAAACCAAAAGTCCCCCCAAATATTTCCTCCTTCAAATTTATATAGAGAGTTCCATCTAGCCACTATGCAACAGACTGTACTGTAAGTGGTCCCTTAGGATGGTCCAATCAGTCCTTGCGCCTATTCATTAGAATATCCGTTGAATACCGGTTAAATAAATACCGGTTAATATTAAATACCGGTTTCTTGTTCAGCCCTATTGATTGGTAGGGTGACCAACGTAGGAATTTTCCTCCTAGATTTAGGAGGAGAATTTATAGGGGTATCTATTTTAGGCGCAAAATATTTTGGTGGTATTTTTGAGGCCTTTTTGATTTTTTATATTTACTTTTTCAATTATATTTATATGTCTACCTAAAGATTAAACAACATCTAGTACTAGTTACTAAGAATAAGGAGTAAAATGAAAAAAAGCAATTAATGTTACCACTTTTTAAACATAAGACAACAAATACCATAACATCAAATACGTTGGGGGTTAATAATTTTGACAGTTGGCAACCCTGCCTATTGAGCACATGTTTGTGACAGGTAAAACAATCAAACGTCAATAAGCAAATATTGCGGTGTGGCTTTATTTTTATTTATTGATAAATTCAATTAATTCGCGCCAACTGTAAAACAATATTATTTACTGAAGATGCCAAAGACAGGTGCAACTCGTTATCAGAAGTTTCTGAAATCAGAGAAAGCCAAGACCAAATTAAAAGCTAAAAAGGACTTGCCGAAAGGAACAAATGTAACCAAGACAAACTTTAAAGTTAAAAAGATTGTTATTAAAGAACAACTTAAAAAGCATGAGGTTACCGAGGCTCTGTCCACTAGAAAACTTAATGTTAAAGAATTATTATCTCGGCTAAATCACTTCAACACAAATACAAGAACAGAAGCGTTGAAAGATCTCATGGAACTTGTTACAGTGCATCCAAATGTGTTAGACAGAAACCTTGGCCAACTTGTCCTTGGAATTACACCATTAATTTTAAATGTTGAGAAAGTTGTAAGTACTTAATATAAATAAAAGTACTACAATGTACCCAATGATAATTTTTATAACCTATCTTAATTTGTAATTTACGAAATTAGATATTTTTTTTAAACTGGCACGGCAAAGTGACGCCACATCACCTAATGATAAGTGAAATGGGGTCCAATAGAATTTTAAATTAAGACATATGATTACCCTTCGGCAGTCAACACAGTTATGCCGACCTGTTAGAACCAGATATACACAGGCTGATCCCAAACGCGAAACACTCACATGTGCCACTGTGGAGGGTTTAACTTCTTGTATATGGTAATCACTATCTGGGCAGATATAAAATATATCTTACCACCAAAATGAATTGTCATAAATATCTAAATTTAAAATCCTAGGAGACATAAGGCATTGTAATAGTTTATATTGTTACATTAAAAGTAATAATTTAATGGTGAAGTCCAAGAACTCTTATTATCATTGATATTCTATAATATTTTAATAGTAGAAAATAAAGACCTTATATTTTGAATGTAACATTTTTACTTACTGTTTTGAGTTAGATTATGTTATGTCAGCTCTTAAGTACAGTAGTACTTAAGAGCTGATATATAATGGTTGTTACATGAGTTTATTTTTCTTTTCCAGTTACGACGTGAATCTGTAAAGGTGTTACATATAATTCTATCACATGCCAGCATTAACAACATAGATCCATTTTTTGACATAATATCTACTTATTTGAGAAGTGCTATGACACACATTGATAATAGAATACAAGAAGATTCTTTATTATTTTTGGATATCCTATTGTCTTGTACACCAAGAAATGTAGCACAGCATTTTCATAAGATCATGCCAAATTTTCTAGACATGATTTCAAAATTGAGAGTTGATTCTAAACCAGGAAGAACTTTGACAGTGAACATGGGAAGCCAAATAACAAGCGTAAAATGGAGAGTCAAAGTGTTATATAGACTTCAAGATTATTTAGATAAGTTTGTGCATCATAATAACATGCATGAAACAGAAAAACCTGTAGCTGTCAAAACTCATATCTTTGACAAAACAAAGTTAAATCATTGTAAATTATTCAATCCCAGTTATGTCTCTGTTTGTCATTTATCTTGCTTCTCATCAAAGAAGTCTCAAGAAGTGGAGCCAATAGATGAAGTTGCAAAGTTTTTGGAATACATTGACACTTTAATGCCTTTGTTGTTTGAAACATGGCTTGAAGTTTGCCCTAACATAAATTCAGAAAAAAATTTCGAAACTGTTATAAATGAGGATGGAGCATCACTGCTCAAACACATTCTGAAAGTAGTATGCTTGCTGTGGCAACTAATCAAATACTTATCCAGAAAGAATCCAAGTTCCAACATGCAGACAATATTTTGTCAGAAGTATAGACAACAATTCACACAATATTTTCTTAATTTATTTCCATATGTCACTAACACAAGGCTCAAAGCCAAGTCTGAGGGTTCTGAATTTGGAAGTAGCATAACAGACCCAAAGTTAGTTGCTGAAAATTTGGAGATCTGTAATTTATTTATTTTAATGAATCCCAATGTTAATATGAAGTCACATAACAAGGAGATAGTCTCAGTTCTCAATTATATTGAAAAGATGTTTGGCCAAAACACACAGGAAGAGACAAATGATATTGTAATAAGGGTTATGCATTCAATATTTTCCAATGAAATTAACAGCTGGACTAGATCCACGTCTATCATGGACTCATTGTTTAGAAAAATTGTATGGACCTATTTCAATAAAACTTCTGGTTTGTTCAAACAACAGATCTTTAGTCTTTTATGTAAAATTAGCCTGAATGATAAATTAGGCCACTTTCATAACATTGACGCCCATGGCATGTGGCTCAAAAACTTGCCTGATATATTACTAGGCGACTCTATTACTGTTCAAACTATTGACATACTCCATAAGTTTGCAGTTCGAAACAACAATATTTTCAACTCTGTCATAAAACCTAAATTAATCATGATTGTGAAGAATTTACCAAACATTGTAATATCTGACGCTCCAAACGATACATGCAGTTACCATAAATTATTTTCCTTGTTATTTTGGATCAAACCATGGGATGGAGAATCTTTGAATTTATTGGAACACCAATTGTTGAACAATGCTTACCAAAGTGATCATAGTAAATTTATATTGGATACCCTGAAATTAAGAATTGGAGGAGTTGAATAAATAAAACCATTGCTGTTAGTTATTTAAGATAGTCATTTATATCATAAACTAAAACACAAAATTATGCAAAACTGACCACTCAACCATCTGGTAAAGACAAACACAACCAAACAACAGATAATAAAAATACAGGGTAACTTCAATACATTGTCATTAAGAGAATCCACATAAACACATTAAAAGCTATACAACACAAAACATGTCCAAATCATTAATACTCTCTTGTCCAAATTACAATTTATTCTTCTAAATTATTATGCATAATACTGCAATATTAGCAAATCACAATTATATTCATACAATTTACTCTTTATTTAAAGGAACTCAATGTGGTTGTGGGGAGATCAGATAATTAAATAATAAATTTAAATTATACACACATATTTTATGTCTGGAAAAATGGAAATTCAAATTTATAACTTAATGTAGTACTTATTTCTTACTTTTAAATTGTATTCCAATATTCATTCAAGATCTATTCTTAAGATGCCACAGTACTAAACAGTGCAAGTCTGTAAATAGCAAGCACTTAACGCTCAAAAATGTGGCTAGGTGTTAACACAACCACATAATAATTAAGCCAACATTGTTACAGTTATTTATACCTAACAATCGAAATAAATTCTTGAATCTTCGTAACATACATGCACTCTAATAGATTCACACCAATTCTTTAAATATCGATATGAAAGCCTCGTCGAAGCCACATTAATGTAATTCATTATAGACTAGTGTTTTTTCTCTACAAACTAATTCTAATAAATATGACTAATAAAGAAAATTAGCTAATCATCAACTTGTCTACTGTTTCATATTTGGCAAATTTTGGCAAAAATATAATTTACCAATGAGAATGCAAATGACATGTAAATTACATACATTAATAATCTTAATGTATATAAAAAAAATACATTGTTATTAAAATATTGTTGCGTTTTAAAATTGTGCATAAACAAATTAATTTTGTGCTTAAAATATATAATGGTAATAATTCAATTTTATTTTATAAACCTATGATAGAAATAAAGTATGCATGATAAAACGAGTATCATTATTGAGAATCATGTCCTCATAAACCATACATTATCAATAAAATTGTGCATTTTATGCCTATAAAGACTGACAATAAATAATTGCAACACATTTTATTGTTTTAATAACTATTGAGGTGTGAAATAAGTATGCCGTCTGACCTCATATTTAATAAACTATTTTTAACTGTCTACAATCGATCTCATTAGCATAGTAGAGATTTATCAATTGCAGTATTCAGTTGCTTTTCTTTCAAATGTATTGTATCGCTAGAAATATAAAGCATGGCTGTATATCTGATGTCTGGGGAAAGCTAAGTAAAACATCTGATAATTACATAACATTTATCATGCTGTGGATTTTGGGGCTCACTATAATCGCTGATACTAGAAGCTGGACAGAGGCGCATTTTCATTGAGGCGTCATGCTGGATAGAAATTTGATTCCTAAAAAGTACTTTTATGTAAAAATTATAGTCTAATAGCTATTTATGAAGAATATATTTAAACTATAAGCTGTATATTTAAGTTCGTACAGCGCAATACATAAATGTTGTATATCATATGTGGCAATATTTCAGTTTTTTTTATGTTTTAATAAAGAACTCAATGAAGATGCGACTTTTAAGATGAAGAAAGGTTTAATATTATATACTTATTTGGGGTATGCATTTGTCTATTGAGTTCTCCTTTTACTAGATTTTTTTGCGCGGGGGATTGTAGCAGAGGCCGACAGCATTGCCTGAAAATAAAAGAATTAAATTGAAAACTAACTCAAAAAAGCAAAAGCATATCGGTTATAGAGTGCATGGTGCCACCTAATGTTTTTGTCATGTGGATTTATTAAAGCTATCAATAACAAAATATAATTTGGCTTTAATAGTTTTACTAGTGTTAAAGAATGATTAAAATATTTGATTAGTACAAAAATTAAGATTTTAAATCATTATATCATCGAATCATTCTTGTGTTTGTTGCAACTTTATTAAGTGTCACCAGTACATGTTAATTAGTCTACAGTCACTCGGGTAGAAAAAAAATTGTACAAACAGATGAAAGACACAAACAAATACATAAATAACAACCGAAAGATATAAGAATAACTTCAACACATAGTAAAACATGTTAAAATATTAGTATCGTATAAAATGCGCACATATAAAACAGAAAAACAAAGTATCCAAGCGTTTTTAACTATGTGTTTAGTTGCGACAATACACTGATAAATTATAAGCTTTGGTAGGAACTTAGTGGTTTTCACTAATGTTGAATATGCGAATGATGACAAAACTGTTTTAAGTGTCAACATCATGCTTCCTTAGTAAATTACACACAAAACAAAATAAACATACTGTTCTGCTTAACTTCTGCAGCTATAATGAATGGAGTCAGGAGTATAGGAATCTAAACTTCTGTACTTTTTGATGTAGTTGATATATCTTCATGCAAGGGAATATATTTGTATTCTGGGTGATTCTCTATTGTCGCGTCAATGAGTTTTTGTAATGCGTCACTTTTTTCTTTTAAATCTTCGTTTATATTCTCACCGTCTAAATCTAAGGCCTCTTTTACATTCGAATGTGAATCCGTTATTTCGATTTGAGGTATGTTGATTGGATCATTTTGGACATTTTCAACATTAGTTAAATCATGGCAACTTTGAAATTCATCTATAATTTGTTTTTCCACTGTAGAAGCTCTACTGTTACATTCCGATGAAGTTGATTCATTATCTGACTTAGATGAATCTTCACCTCTATTCCAAAACGCTAATTTACTAGGCAACTGTAATAATTTGCCGATACCAGAACTGTTTCCTTTAGGTATTCTTCCAGGTGATCTAGATTTATGCCTTTGTTTTTGTTCAGCAATAGGATTTACAACTTGTAAATCTTTATGTAACCCACTATCTTTAAAACATAAATTAGGCATCTTTTTTATTATGTCAGTTAAACTTTCCTCAGATGTATCAACAGCAACATTCCCAGTAACATCTTCCACATTTTCTTTCTCTGCTATGATAGTCGGGGGAGGAGGTGGCGGAGCTTTTGCTTTTCCATATTTCCCTTTTAATAATTTCTTTTTACTTTTAGGAGAATGATCCGGGGTACTAAAAGAAGCCTCATCATCGCTTTCTGCGGAATCAACGTCAATAAAAGATATATCTGGATTATTCGTATTTGTATCTTGTTCCGATATATTTTCCCCAAGAGGAATTTCATTTTCCTGTTCTTCTTTAACTATACTAGTGGACTTCGTTTCTCTATTATCCTCTGGTTGGATGGAACAAGAAACATTTTCGGAGATGTCTTCGTTTTTATTGTCAACTGTCAATATAGGATTATATACAAGTATGTTTGATTGCATTGCATTGTCCTTTGACTCACTTTTATCAATAATAGCGTGCATAGTTTTATTGTCTACATCGTCATTTTCGTTTTTTAATATAATTTCTTGGGTATCTTCAAAGATATCATTCGTATCACCAGTCGTAATTTGGGATTCGATATCTAACGGTGCTTCTTTAGGAGTGACTTCTTTTTGGTCCCAGTGATCTGTATTGTTAGTTTGATCATTAGAACTTGTCTGTAAGGGATAATTACCTAATATTTGGACTATTTTTATCTGGTCACCAACATATTGGTATATAAATGGAGGATCAGAATGGGATAAGTATAAGGGAGACGGATGATTAATAAGCGGGGGCATATTCGCATATTCAAAACTATCGTCGTCGTGTAGCTCCTCGATGATAACTTCACTTTCCTTTAAATAAAAAGTTCTTAAGTCTATATCAAGGAAATATAATCAAATAAACAATATAAGCTAATAAATGCGTAAACAGACTTTTAAGATATAATCATATGCCTAATTAAATAGGGGTGTGTAACATGCATTCAATACACTAATAAAATAAGTAATTAAAGAATATTATTCAGATTTGTTCAATACTGATCATGATGAATTACTTTTTACACAACTATGAATTAATTTTATTATAAAATGTACCGCTTCTACGCTAATTTTTTTTTGGTTTTGTTACTCTTATAACACATTTAAACATTTCAAAGCTATAGCGTCGACGCACCACCATAACATACTGTATATTACTGAGCATCCACACATCCATCCACCCTTTTCGTCAACATTTAGCATATTAATATGAGCCAATATTATCAGTCCATCACCTATGAGTATATTCACCAACAAGCACCTTTATTACCCTGCCATGCTAAAATATGAACAGGATTCAACACTCCGTGCCCCCAGTACTATTCTTGGTCATTCATATCTTTATTGTTGTATAAATGATAAATATAATTGTCTTTTAAAATAATAAAACTTAAGAGCCACAGTATCCAAAATAGTTAAAGAATGAGGTTACACATCGATTTTATGGCTCATCGAAATGTCATAAAATTCGCAAATTGCTATTGCTAAAATAATGGTGTATTGTGGTCTTAAGACACTGCCTGCTCTCACATTTAGACACTTCATGTATTGTTTTTTTATGTCTAATGTGCAAAGGCAGTGTTGATCAATAAACCAGGCAGTGATAATCCTTTGAACACGCTTTTACCCTCTTTTTATATAATAAGAGTTTCTATATAATCACAATGCGCTGAACATTGACCGTTTATCTCTAAATGTAAGCGCAATAACGTGCGTTGGTACGTTTATTTCTAGAACGTCCACTTTACAAGACACAATGTCTTTTTAGACTCCGTACCCGTAAGTGTAACATTAGGTAATGCAATAAGTAAGCTACAATTTATTTGTTTACAAGAGAGCTAAACTCTCGGATATGCTAGACACAAATATGCAACCTAATGTCATAATACTCATTCATAGTAATTAATTATGTATGCTATACAAATAGCTGCACACTTATAATTTTGATTATAATATAATATTATTGTATAACAACGAATATAATAAGTTACTCTTTGATTGTTGATTATGAACAACACTGAGTTGACTTTGGGCGGTATTTAAATAAATCATTGTATAGTTAATACAAGTAATGTGAATAAACATAATTCCTCTTCAAATATGACCATGTTTCAAAATGACTAATGTAAATCTAATGACTGCTCAAAATCAACTTAATCAACATCATCAAGTGGTATAGCTATGCACACTGGTGCGATTTATGCTTCATTTTGCGTCCTCCTCTGTGGCATGCGCGTCGGTCGGCGTGCGACTGCGGCTGCGCTGGCGTTCAACTATACGTTATGGCGCCTGCGTAAGAGGAAAACGCAAGTTGAAGCTAAAAGCAAACCAGTGTGAACATAGCTTATATTTAAATCCTTTTCCATTTTATACATTAGATAAAAAGTGTTCCCCACGCCACAAACAGTAAAAATGTCTAAGAATTGATTTAACTTTTTGATCTTTATTTATATTGTGATTGATTGTGTAAAAAATATATTACTCTCGTTTTTTTTTAATGAAAATTTCTCAAAATATTGGTTAGCACTAAGGTGACGCGTGGAGCACATAACGTCGACTAAAGGAGACAATACTACAACTTGTCACACCAGAGGCGCCATTACTGTTATTGAAATAACATGCGACACTGTATGTCGTAAAAACTCTGTATCTATGTGAAAGTTGATTGAATAAAAAAATGGTACTTTAAATTAAAAAAATTCAATATGTAATTCTTAATTTTACAAGCGACAGAGTGAGGTGTGATAGACGGTACAGAACAGGAAAAATTTTACATATATCGAAAAATATATTTGGTTTAGGGCAATTGAATAACACAAATTTTATGCGTGTTTGCGGATTTTACATTAACGCCAGACCCATTTAAGTATTTACCGACCTCACTCCGCTCTATGATTAAAGATCAACTTTTGATCTATAATTTTTAAGTCCACATTAAACTTGACGTATTCGTCGAAATTTTACGCATTTGTGCAAAGCGATATCGACTTCGTATTCTTAATGTACAAAGTTAATGCGTCGGACAAATAACGCCAATATTCGTTCAAATACGTCAAGTGTAAAGCCATCGACATGAAACACTCCTTGGAGTAGTATGTGTGTCGGTGGCGCCATCTAGTATCGAGTAGTATCGTTTAGAGTGTTACCAGACCTCGGCGGCTTGCGGGCGCTTGATGGCGGTGACGGTGGTGCGCGCGCTGCGGGCGCGTGCGCGCGCGGCGGCCGCGCCCGCGCCGAGCGACGCCGTGCGCGTCAGCGACGCCGAGTTGTCCGCGCTGGAGTACCCCGAGCTTATGTCCTCGGACGATTTGATGTGACTGCAACAAGTACGGAGCGTTAAGCAGGCTTAGACTAACGAGTTCGAGCACTAATATATTGAGCGTGAACTTCCACAAGCGTTTACATTTACGTCAATATTTCAATAATTCAATATACATGCATTGGCATGTTCTGCAATCTCCGAAATTTACAGTAGTCAGTTTGTCATGATTGTTTACATAAAGGTGTATACCTGAAATCAGGTTCATCCAATCGGTTAGGTCGAGGACTTCTGACGTCCACGTCGACTTCGGGAAAGTACATCGGCTGTCGATTATTCGACTCGGAAGCGCTGCGACGTGTCGAATATCCACTGTAAATATAATAGGCATAAATTACTTATAGGTAACGACAGTCAAAAAAAAAATATCTGGTATTTTCAATGTGTAAAAAACTATTTGTAACAGAGTATAATTGTTTTTATGTCCAAAATGTGCCTTATCATTTTCAATCAAAATAATATATTTCGAAGTCACTTATACTGTCCTAAGTCCTTGTATTTTGAACATACTTAATTTTAAAAAGTGCGCAATGTAGATGGTCTTAAACCCACTATTCTGGCCCACGCGAGTGTTACTTTCGATTTCAAACAAGCATAATTATCTCGACGTGAGGGTTAATCATTTCTCGCCAGTTAATACTATAATATCTCATTCCACATCCATCAGGTATTTACGAACAGAGCTACCGCCTAGCCCTAAGGCCTCGCGCTCAGAAGGAACGCAAATCTATTTAGACTAATCGGCGGAAGTCCCCGCAAAGAACTGTCGCTCAGAGCCTCGCACAGGTTAAGGCTGTCACTGCCATCATGTGCAGTGGCGTCAGATTGCCGTGTCCATATAAAAAATTATAGTCTGTCGATTAAATATGTTTATATGGTATTTTTTAGTAATTTTAAATCGGGTACTGGCAACACTCTTATCTATAGTATGTGCAAGAACTTGTCGCCGCCATGACTGGTTTGTAGTTCAACTAAAAGAATTTGATAATTACACTTTTTTAAATTTGTATAATACTGTATATTTAATATGAATATATCTCTTAGGTTTGTCTCAGGGATGTTATGGATATGGAATTTCGGATATGGATACGGATATGGATATAGGAATAAAATTATATCGGTTTCGGATACGGTTACGGATATGTAATTATTTCGGATTATCCGTTAGTTTCGGATAGTTTCGGTTACGGATATTAGATTAAAGTAAAATAAAAATATTATGTAATACATTAGGGCAACGATTACTAACTATCGTTCGTCGTCATAGTCGATTATTAATTATCGATGAACTAATTGGGGGACATGGGTGTTCGGAAAACCTGTGTGGTTTAATTTGAGATGAAGTTTCAGTGAAGTAGTGCCACCTCCTCCCCGTGAAAAGTTTTTATCACACTGTTTACATTTTGCTAAATTACCTTTAACTTGATCAAAAAATGTCCAAATTAAATTACTTTGGACGCATTTTGTCCTTATAAATCAATTTAGTATGTAACACAACACTTTTCCTTCACTTTACTAAATTAAGTTCCAACCTACTCCTAAATAAAAAATACTATATATACTATAAAAATACTATTTTTGAATGAGGTTATGTTATAATTAAAAATAACAAGCAAACTATACAAAATTCAGGTAGCGCGTGAGCGGTGAAATAAACACCTGTCGGAACATATTATCCGTAACTTATCCGAAACTTTTATAACGGATACGGTTACGGTTATGGATATATTTTTATTTCGGATATCCGATAGTTTCGGTTACGGTTACGGAGCTCCATAACACTCCTGGTTTGTCTCATGTAGCCATAACCAAGATTAAAAAGGAAGTTTTTTTGCTTTTGTTGTATTGCTTTAATGACGAGACGAGCTTGCCGTTCGGCTGATGGTAAGCGATACGACCGTCCATAAACAATAGAAGCACCATCCAACACCTTAAATTACAAATTTTCGTTTGATATTCCACTGCACTCGTCATTTTGAGACATGAGATGTCAAGTCTCCTTATGTCCAATAGTTACACTGGCTATAATGTCATCCAAACCGGAACACAACAGTGACTACACACTGCTACTTAGCGGCCGAAATAGACATTGCGATGGTACCTATTCAGGCGGACTCTCACATATAAGAGAACTACCACCAGGTCAGATGAACCATTCACTGTTTGTGGCAAAATTTCCAAATAATGTCCAAATCGAGTATTAAGATTTGTCAGTGGTACTATACACTTGACGGTGTTGCTCATTACCCACGCAAGCACGTTTAACCATTAAAGAATCGGAATGTTTGCCGGCAAACATGACAGCTACAAGACATTACGCGTGTCACGGAAAAATAACCTTATTATGTAGTATATAAGGTTATATTCCCGTGACACACCGTAATGTCATGTAGCTGTCATGTTTGCCGGCAAACATTCCGTTGCTTTAATCGCCGCGCGCTAGTAGTGATGCTCACGCGTGCGCGGCGCGGCGGACGAGGCGCGGCTCGGCGAGCACGTCGTCGGCCTCGTCGCCGGCGCGCTCCTCGCGCGGCGAGCACTCCGTCAGGTCCGACAGGCTGTAGCTCTTGCGCAGCTGCTGCACCAGCCCGCCGCCGCCCTGCCCACGGACACGACATGAGATACATACACCATCTTAATAAAAAAAATGTAATAGTAATGTAAAATTAATTAATAATAATAATATCAGCCCTGTATTATATACTTGCCCACTGCTGAGCACGGGCCTCCTCTACTACTGAGAGGGATTAGGCCTTAGTCCACCACGGTGGCCTAGTGCGGGTTGGTAGACTTCACACACCTTCGAAATTCCTTTAGAGAACTTCTCAGATGTGCAGGTTTCCTCACGATGTTTTCCTTCACCGTTAAAGCGAACGATAAATTCACAAAGAATACACACATAATTTTTCAGAAAAGTCAGAGGTGTGTGCCCTTGGGATTTCAACCTGCGGACATTCGTCTCGGCAGTCCGTTCCACACCCAACTAGGCTATCGGCTAATAAATTAATTGATGGCAATAAAAGCGAACCCTCCCTTAGTAACAAACCGCACATTGTGGCGTTAAAGCATTATTGTATATAACCAATAAAGATACTCACGTGATCATCTGCGTATTGTACTCTTTGCAAGCTTTGTGAGGCAAAGCGCAAGCGAAAATAACTAACGGTATTCGAAGTACAAAAAGTAATTATAGACAAAATCGATATATTTTATTTGGAAGTAATCGAAATTAAACTAATTCAGTCACACGTTACTATATCTAAAACACAACACATATAGGTGTATCTACAACACATGCGTTCATCATTACAACTAGAATACACACTAGGATCGTTTTAACACGTCATGCGATGTAAGGCTAAGGACAGACTGGCGTAATTTTATGAGTTGTGACTTGTTCCTACTCTATGGCGATATGAGCTATAACGAAGTGATACTCTACCGATTCACATCTAAACTCTCACGAGTGCGAGTCGGCATCGATATAATCCCATATGTCGTTGACAATTACACCCTCCTGACCTCAGCCTACACGAACTGCGTTGAGATTGTGCGAACATTTTGGAACAACAAGACATCACATGGTAAATAAAAAAGTCTAAACTCGATAATAATAAAAGGTATAGCAAAGAACATTAATGGAAAGAGGATAACAGAAATCTAAAATAGAATGAAGTGTACTTGTAAACTTTGGCGTCGGTTACATGGTATTAAATGTTGTTCCGCACATAGTCATCGGTGTCGCAGAAAGCTTATGCCTACACAGCTAGATTTACTAAAATCGGTAATGAGTTGAGATCTCGAGAACGGACGTTCGTTAATTTAAATACATGACAAATTATTTTTTCCGCTGCGACCCGCGCATTACGCGACATTGGCCGCTTCCACATAATCTTGAACGTCTTGGCAAAGAATCAATCTACAGATTACACAATTAATTTGATAAGTATAAAACATGTTGTTTTATTAATCTAAAACGTATAATAGTGAAACTTGCAACATAAGTTTTACACTGTTCTTTCAGATAAAATAATCCTAATCGTTGCCTAAAGTAATCTAGGAATCACAGTTGAGTTACGTTCCGAGAATACATTCAGTCGACAAGGATCTCATTGTTCTCCTTCTCTTGCGCGGCCTGGCTGCGCGTGCGCCGGCCGCGGGACTTGCTGCGAGGTCTTTTCTCTTTCGCGACTTTGCGCTTGCGCACGACATTGCCTCTGCTGCGCGCGGACTGTTCCGGATCGTAATCTGGATCGTGCGCATCCCCGTCGCCCACTTGGTAATCTTGGTCGCCATTGTCCAACTCGACAATCTCGACAATACCCGGCATATTGTTATCGGCGCGTTGGTACTCTAGGTCTTCGTACGTGTCTTGGTAACCGTCGGTGACGTCACGGGCACGTATCGCCTGCCTAGCTCGCGCCTCCCTGTCTTGCTCGGGACTAGGCAGATTGAAGTTCTGAGTGAAAGCAGCAAGGGAAAGGATCGGAACAGACCGGGTCGGAAGGGAGAGAAATTAAAAAAGCGTGTTAATAAAATTAAAAAAAAAATGACCAAATTAAAAACGAAGCTGCGATGTGAATTTAAAATCGTAATGGCAAATTAAATGGTTCGTATGCGGTGGTCATGCCTGATGACAACGGCGGCGCGGAATGTACGCTTGCTGAGTGCTTTCGGAAGCCGATTTGGTAAGCTGTGCATAAAAATTAGCACTAGTGTGTGTACTCGCATTATTTACATCACATGTTGTTATCAAACATGCCACACCGTTGCTTCTATATTGACTGCAAAGTGACAACTTTAGTGGTAGGAACACAACACAAACTTGTCCAACTAACACTTCGCACTTGGATGTTGTTAAGTGTTAAGGCCCGCTGTTAACCTTGGTTTAATACAGCTTCAAGGAACTCTACTTGATCTGAATATACGCTGAAATTGTATGAACTAGTTGCGCGAATTTTCTGTGCAATTTCTAAAGATGTTTTTTCAATTTCTAATTTCAGCGTGTATTTCGATAAAGCGTTCTATGACGTAATTAATACAAATAAAAGCATGCCTCAAACGACAGGGTTGCGAACACTCACTTTTATGGCAGTCTGCATTATGACGGTGGTGGCATAGTTAACGCCCTTGGTGCCCAAGTTGAGCACGGTGTGGTAACCCTGGTCTTTGGCTTTCGCGATATACTCATCTATTTCCTGAAAACAAGAGAAATTATTTTGTTAAAAACAAAGCTTCTATTGATTATAGCCCGCAGATTCGCCCACGAGAATGTTTTCCGAGATAAAAGTACCATTATATATTTTCCTGAGATAGAAATTAGCCTACATCCATCCCATAGTCGCAAACTACGTATATCTCAATACTAGTTTCAATAACTTAATAAATATAATTTAATGTAAGTAAATTACATTTTTCGAATAGGTACAACTATTTTATTTTATTTATGAAGTTCATCTGTTATACTACTTGGATATCACCGATAATTATCATGTTACAAGAATGTAAAGATTATTATTAAATTGCGCATCTCGGTAATAACCACATTGGTTTACCGCAGTAACCGTATACGCAGCGCATTATCACACACCAATACGGACAAATAAATAAAATTTGTAAATAACAATTCCCTACAAATAATGTAAGAAAATATCAAGCATTTGTTATACTTTTTTAATACATGATAATCAATTTAAGGAAATAGAAACGCGATATCACACTCGCAACGTATGAAAATATTTTTGTTGGCCATGCGAATAGGCAGGCATGCGAATCACTCCTCACACTCGTATTAAAAATCTATCATAAACCTCGTGTGTTTAATCTTATAATAACTAACTTTAGAAAAGTTGTTTCTATGGTAAATATAACCTTGTCGTAATGTGGTTCTAAAACATCCATTAACAAAATAGCTCAGGTTCACAATATGCTCTCGCGCACATAATTGATTGGTGTTTATCATGTTTACCAATGATTGGTACTGAAATATAATTGGCAGCAATACAGGAAAATGTAGATTAGCGCCAATGCCGTAATGTGGCATGCCATCAATAGGTTTCAACGCGAAAAATTTGAAGTACATATTTTCTTCTCTTGAAATATTAATACAATTAAGCCATATGCCACAGTAAATAAATAGAATGTTTTGATAGTTTCTTTTTCCATATTAATATTTTTTACTTGTAGCCAACTTTATCATAGTTAAATTATACTATGTAAATAAACCTAATTCCTCCTAAATCCTGATTTGAACAAATATCAATTTTCCTCTTAAATTTCTGCTGTGTGAGGTATATTTTCCTCTTAAATTGCTTCTATATGAGCTATATATTTCACCGAATTATTATTTAGTAATCAGTCCAAAGTAGTCCAAACCGCAGAAAGACGTGATCTCAACCTCACAAACAACACCGCTGTCTTGTAAACATAACACCGACGGAAGAAGATTTCTAACACTACCTGATACTTTATAACTTTGACTTTTGATAAGTTTACGAGGCTCTGAGTGAGCATAAATAAATACTTACGAAAAAGAATTAGTCATAAGATTTATCAAGGGTTTAATTTAAAAAAGATCACCATAACAGAGCTTGACTTGCTTAGAAATGCCTCAATCTTCTCCTATGATTCATTAGACACGATACATCATATTTCTAAGCCATCAGATCACAACTCACCTGTTCCCTCCTGCACAGCGCCGGGTGTACAAACTTCCTGTAGAGTATGGACGAGCCCTTGGTGGCCGGCGAGAGAAGCCACAGCACGAGCACTATCTTCACCTCGTAGTAGAACGGGAACCACGAAAGGAATACATCCGTGAACGTCTCCGTGCACGTGAACAGCGCAAACACAATCCAGTACATCATCCATTTTACCTGGAACATGCGAGTTCATAAATCAATACGGGTGGTTGCTCGTAGATTATTTCCGGAATTGTCGAGTGTGGGGGAAAATTTATTCAATCTATGTATGTTGACGTAAAATTATATGTATTAATTTCTTTTTGTGTAGTTGGTGAAATATACGTCGATCCTAGAGTAGGTAAAATTTAATAAGACTGTTGTAATACCGAAGTAACCAAATAAAATTATTTAATATGTTTTAAAGGTCTTTAAATTACAACCCAGAAAATAAACCCCATTATGTTGTTAAAGCCCTACTCAAGTTGCCTTAAATAGGCGCTGGTTATAAAATCATAACTCCAATATACCGACAGGGTATCCAGACTAATTGCACATTGAGCGTCGGGAACAAGGCAAAGGACACAGCAGGAACTGAAGCGTTTCAATGTGAACGCGAGCCATAACAAGGCCATACTTGTACTCCGCTATTGAGTTTACTGTATCCTGCTATAATTGCAAAACCTATGTGTATTGCTTAAAAAATCATGTTTTTTGCGTATTATGGAATATACTCTTATCATGCATTACTATTATCTTTCCAACCACTTTCAATCTTATCTTTATCACCCAAACAATTCAATAGACAAAATTAATACTAGACAAGTTATAAAAACAGAAAATGTACTCACGTATTCCTTCAAGTTCTTCGTCCGCACAGCTTTATAGGAGGCATAAGCCGGATAGAGAGTTCCGAATACCAATCTGCAAAACGGATATATGACCAGATATGAAATCATTTTCGGCGCAATCAGTCCCGTAGTCACGGCAAACACACCGAAATTCCCGATCGTCACACTGGGTACGCATCCGCCTAATGCCAATCCGACGTTCACAGCAAATCTATTCCAGACTCGGCCTTTCGCTCTGACGAAAGGGGAGTCATCGTATTCGCTTTCGGCGTCAGTGGATTTTTCGAGTTCACGGCTTTCGAGTTCGGAGGTGAGTAGTACGCGAGTAAACTCTGATTCGCACTTGTTGACAATAAACCGGACGCTGGACAGTCCGAGGCTCAGTGCCGGCAGGCGAAGGCTGTCGTCACGGTTACGCGTGCGACCCGCTTCCATGGATACGGTAACAGCGACATCGAAACAGTTTGCGACCAATGAGTGTACACCAACTTTATTACTGTCCGTCCGAGCACACGGTGCTAGTTGATTTGAAATAGATGGGCTCGCGCCTGTGCTGTTCAAACGAGACTGACCCAATCAAGATCTGTCTGCAATCTGTGTACTATTAGGCACCTTGTAAATCAATAGCTCTGAACTGATTCAATCTTATTGACCTCTCAACAGCCAGTAAAGTTAATAGTGAATGTACACAATATGTCCTTGAGTGACTGTTGCCGAATCGGTTCCTAATTTGCGGTACTGAAAAAATTCAATTGATTTTTTTCCTATCATGGCCACAATTGGTTAATTCCTGAGGTGATGATTCCACTTGTGTGTAAATTAAAACCCATTAACGCCGGGGACACCGTAAGTAGACGTGGGCGGAGCAAACAGAAAATGTCTAGAACAAGATATTTTTGCATCTTTTCATTGTACTGTGGGATGACAGGCTTAATAGAAATAATATTTTTTTAACTTATATGAAGTACTGAAACCAATAATGGCGATATATTTTTCAGCAGATAATTGAAACTAATTTGGTCAATAAAAAGTTAAAAGAAGCAATATCGCATATCAAGTATTACACGGTACACGTTCACAATCCGGTGGTGTGCACGGCTGCGTGAAAATTTAACGAGTTAGCGTTAAGACTGAAAGTGGGCTACCACATTGGGTGCCTACTGCCTGATCTTACAATACACTAATAAAGAGAAATCCACGAAGGATCAGATCATTTTGCAAAGCAAACAAGACGGAAGCGAGCAATGCAAGACGAGTATGTACGTAGAATGATGAATAATAAAATGGACAAGGGGCATCTAGCATTTATGACATTGCCAATTTAATTTGAACCACCCCATCTTAGCGGACGCCGAGACAAACAGCGGTAGCTTGGGTCACACTAAGGTGGACGGTTTTAAAAATAAACAATTGGATTGCAGATGCATCGTTCATACTAAAGATATGTGCGATATGTATTGTATAGTACAACAATCAGCATTGTATTTAGTTTCATTGTAAACACGTTGTGTTTTGTTTTGTAATTATTAATGTGATAGGAAATAAAGTAAAGAAAAACCATATTACAACTTAAGTCTGTGTATAAAAGTTGAACGACCGTTGAAGGATGTAAGAATTTAAACTAACGTTGAGTAGTAATATAAACAAATATATTTTGAATCACAAATAGATTATCAAACATTTATTAGAAACGCAAGTACCAATTTCAGAAGCTTATAAATTCACACGTATTCCTCTTGAATAACAGTCAAACACAGAAACGAGAAAAGTGCATGATGTCACTATCTCAGAAACGAAATCCACGCTCGTAGCTCGGGACAAGATACCATTAATGGTGCCATCGTAAATCAGTCCTATAAAACGTTGTATGTCACGAATTATCTGTAAAAATATAGTGTGAAGTCCGGCTTCGTGTCAAAGGAAGTGGAACTCACTAAATGTGGATAAAAATGGAACGGGAACATGGTGCGAAACGATCACCGCGCACGTGTGAACTATTTAGTTCAGTTTCACAACCGCCTAGCAACTAATACAAACACATAATAAATAAACGCTAAACGTTGTAGGCAATGTCTACAATCTCTTTTTCTATTTGAATTAGATATATTCCATTACTTAAAAAAGCAATACATTTTTATTTATTCAACCATACAAAGGAATAACTTACTATTTACCTACCTATACTAAATAGGGACCAATAAGTAATAAAATTTCTTATTATAAATAGAACATTCTCATTTCCCATACTAGCATATGAATATAATTCCAGTTCCCGTAGACTCACATTAATGTATAATGTATTTTAAAATCTTACACTCCATACACATTTACATTCTTTAATGCTCAAGACATTTATTATCAAGCATTACACCCCTAGATATAGTAAGTAGACAGGTATCGTGCCTGACGCAAACGCTTGCGTGGTATTCTAGTAACAGACGAAAGTACATTATAAATGATGTAACAGCACTACATTCAGAGAAATGGATAAATATACTACTGAAATAAATTAAATGACATCATATACTGAAGTGCAAATTGACCATAGTTAAACGAAAGCAAATTGATGCGTTAACGTGGCGTAAACAAAACTCTTAGTTTTAGCACTTTTCATTTAATCTTTTCGGAGGATGGACGCCCAAAAGCCGCCTAAGCTCCATTTATTTCTCTATAAGTCAACAGAGTATCCGCGGCTTCTTGGTGTCTATAGACTGTGACATTAACTCACCCTCAGGTAATTTGTTCGGTGAAACAAAGCACGTACTAATAAAATAATCAATAATTTTTATTCAGACCAACACATAACCTATGGACTATTTGATTAAGCCAATGAACAGGCAAGAAAAAACACGAAGTACCTATACAATATACTAGTTAGTTACTTAACTAGAAAACATTCAAGAAAGTTATAACAATCCCAAATTATAAAAAGGAACTTTCGAAACCGATAAACTGATCCGAAGCTTGTAGGAAACCAACCGGTTATAATCTATTTACAAAAATAAACTCGTGTGCATGTAGGTCAAGAACCTCGGATGCAGTGGCCGGTGCATTGAAACTCATCTCAAAGCATGCGATGTTAGAAATCCATTGTTCTTTGATAACCAATACGTGGATGCAATATTTAAGTCGTGTTTTTGATTTCAACAAGTTTCCGTAGCCGGTGAAATTTTAAAATTAAATATTATTTTCCAATTTCAAAAAACACCGATTTGTATAAAATTTTAGCATATTTTTGAATCAATGTAGATATTTATTACATTACATTTAGTAATATAACGAAAACAAACGCTAATCATTTCTGCGGCCACGTGGAATTAATCAAATAAATAATATTTATTCATCATATTATTATAATATCCGAATGAATCATTCATTGCAAATTATTTGTTAAACCAAACCAATCGACGGTCAGTTGTAAAATTGCATAACATTAATTGTAAAGCAATTGCGTAGAAAACTAGTTATTAACATAGCCTATATTCCGATCACGTTATTGTTATAATGCGTCCTGTTATACCGATACGAAACGGATCCTTTCTACAGACGAGCTGTCTATACACCAAATAAGGCACGGGCGCAACGTACCATCACTTCTTCAGGGTCGATGTAACAGCCAGTTGAGCGTGGCTTTATTATGAACGCGTTATAACTGAGAAGTATAAATGCAACCTACTTTCTTTGTACGCCTTCGTATTAAAATTAAAAATAATAGACGGCGGTAAGTAGCTGTATTGAAACGAAATTTAAAAACTATCTAGTGTTTATAATTTATGTAAACAGGGCAATTAAGAAAATTAAAAGGAAGCATGATGGAAGATGTAGTCCAATTGAATATACTTAACAATATTTTTCTAATAAAAGTTTAACAATAATTTAAAATAAGTATTTTTTTTATTTGTCACTGGAACATAAGGGACAAGAGCAACAATATTGCATCTTTTTATTGGAAATACGACGCAAACTGAATTTGACAATCAACGTTTAGAATACGTGATTATAACCGGAAAGGAAGTACTAACCCTACGTTCGCATTAAAAACAATTATCACTTATAAAGCAGGCAGCAGTTGGAAAATGGAAACCGATAAGTCGACTCAACAGCGGTAAAACTTCCTGTGTATTGTAACACGCGGTCAAGCGTGGATCATTAAAATTACAAATTACTTCACCATTCGTTAAAATAACTCCTTTCAATAACAAACCTAATATTCAACGAGACTGATTTTAAGAAATTGGTAACGTATTCATAAACACGCGTCGAACAAAGACAGTCATAACTTTAACAAGGTCGTTTTTGGTCTACATTATATTAGACCTGTATATGGTAACAGTATTAAATATTTCGTACAGATGCGTCATACCTTATCGCAGTAAAGTGGTTTGAAGGTGAAGGTGAACTACATCAAAAGCTAAATTATTTTATAAGTTTTAAAAATAAGGTGAGTTTTATAATAGCAATCTTATGTACCACAAATATAACTTTTCCTTAATTCGTATGTTTTAACTTAGGTATTAAATTCTTTAATATGATTCAGGCGATTTCGATAAAAACATTATCTGTCTTGTCATTTTATCTATTCCAATTATATCTAAGGCTGAATATAAGTGTGCTGCATAAAGTATAATTTTCAACTAAATATTTTATATCGCCAGGAATGTTCAGGCCACCTCATCATGACGAACCAATGAACATGTCGACCTCAATAATTTCCTCTGTTGTATTGTGAACAACGGAAACTTGCATCATTAACTGGACTATAAAGGGGATCATCACTATTTCAGATGTAAAGCAATACTTAGCAGTATTGTGACATTTTTGCATAGGCAACTGTTTATGTTAAATAAATGCAACCATTTTAAACAAAACAATCTCAAGATTTATATCCTCTAATATATACAAAGAAATCCTTATTTCTCTATGTCACGCCATAACTTTAGAGCAACTTAACTGATTTCATACATATTTTTTTAAGATTTATACTAAGACTTTGTAGTAGGTTATTATGGAAAGAAAAATTAAGAGAATTGCTCAGAAAATTAGAAAATTTCAGAAACGTAACGACTATTTAACTTTGTGCATTCGAAAGTTCGTGCATTTCATGAATTAGACTTTTGAAAAATCGTTTTAGTCCCTAAAATTTCCCTTAAAGCTCGAATTAATATTCATAGCCCAGACAGGACAACATCTATCGGGTCAGCTAGTATCTTAAAAGATTACAAACATTTCATGTTATTTCTTATTTAATACATACCAAAGATATTGTATCATCAATAAAATTTAAAACAAAGGCCCTAATTTGACATCTGTCTATCTATATGATCCATCAAGGTTTTGCTTTTTACTTGTTTTTCACAGTCCGTACCTACATACGATGTTAGTACGTCATACGGCAATTCTGTTAATTATGCCAGTTATTTTGGTCGAGCAGTACCCTGCGTGTAGTACAACTGTGTATTAACGCGTATCTTCGTATTAGAATAATTAATATGACATGATTAGAATATTATGTATACTTCTAGTTCTTAGGCAAAGAAAAATAAACACATTGTATTTTTCATCCTATATTAAGAAATCACAGCAATAATTACATACCACAAACTATATGTATATCACAACTACGTGATCTTCGTAATATATCGTAATTCTTATATCGAGTTTCGTTCGCGACGACATTAAAAATAAATAACTTATACAATACAAAACTATGTCACCCGCAAAACTGGGTAAAGGTACACGTAATTCAGCCGAGGTTGGACCTAAAAAGGCGATACAACAGTTCTCATTGGTAACGTTAACGTGTCGGAGTCAAGGTGTACGACCTGACAATGTGAACAGATTGAGCGCACTCGGAACAGACACTAATAAAACAAATCCCGCGAAGACCGAACGTCGATAATGATTCACTCTACAGTTACGTGTCAACGCACTTCACTTGTGTTG
Organism: Manduca sexta; assembly: GCF_014839805.1. Lineage (NCBI taxonomy): Eukaryota > Metazoa > Arthropoda > Insecta > Lepidoptera > Sphingidae > Manduca > Manduca sexta. Next base: position 10,050,730 of record NC_051133.1, on the reverse strand, counting down.
CATAGAACAGCGGCGGCGCGGGCGCAAGTCGTGAGCGCCGACTAAGCTTAACTGCACGGCAAAGGCGAACGGCCGAACTTTGCCGAAAATAGCACCCGGCAGTGCATCGGGATACCCTGATGACGAATGTCTTAACCGTCGACGAGCCCGGTATTCCTTTGTATAACGTCTCCTGGCAGATAATATTACACCAGCTTATAATAGCTTTTCGAAAAAAACTTGGAAATATACTGTCTGGCAAGAAAGTTCGGTGATGTCTGGAGGTGAAAATAAGATAAAGAGTTACATGAGGCGCGGTGTTGCCAAAATTTAGAGCAGCTGGCCAATCCCAAAATCAAGATGATTGGACCATTGCCAATTGTGACTTCTATTGGTGGCTTTGTTGTAAACGCGTGGAACAAAGCATGAAAACAATTTATATTTACATTTTCATAACATAAATAATCACTGTATATGCAAATTTATGGAATATTTTTATTTATGAATTATTATTTTTTTTTGACTGCCTCAGTGGCATAGTTGTATTGTGGTAAGACTGGAGTGCTGAGGTATTGGGTTTGATCCCTAGTTCGGGCAGTGATATTGGTTTTTTCTACTCAGTATAAACCCGCAATCTGGAAATTATGATATAGCGACTGGTTCGCTGCCTATCAAACTAACAGCTTCCCCTTCGGGGATGATGGGCGTGTGTGTATAATTTATTTTTCTTTACATTATAAAACTATTTTCTCAGCATATCCAATCAATCCCTTTGCTAGGATGATAAATATTTTTTGTTTATTACAAGATTTTAGTTTGAGTAGATTAATTATAGTTTAGTAGAATAATAAAACTGAATTAATTAAATTTATATTAATTGATGAGAACAGCTGTAAAGCATGGATTAAGATCATGCAATTTTAGTACATCTTGGGTACATTGTTATTAATTATCATCATACAAGTGGTATAGTTTGCCAACATAACTGTCAGTTACATAATCTTGGATATGTAGCTTCAAATAAAGGCTACCCACATTTGTAATGCAGATTTGCTTATCACAAATCTTTCTGACATCATACTCATACCATTTGCAATTATGTGTAATCTGTAGTTCCAAAAATAGCCAAATAATATTAAATTTTACTAATTTCTATATATTTCTTTGAATATATTCAAGTTTCTGTTTTAAGACTATTAGATTATTAGACAGGACATAAAAATTGCATATTATATTGTCTTTTAAAATATATAAGTAACTTATTTGGTTTTATGAAAATTAATATTATTTAAAATTAAAATATCAAACATGTTTGATTAGATATTCAAATGCTATCTCTACTAGTTCTCACTTTTATAGAAAATTTTAAATTCCAGGATGAAGTCAAGCAACATTGTATAGGTTAAAATGTAGAATTTATTGTTTTTATGGCAGCCGGCAGGGTAATAGCTATACTGTAATTATAAATGTGAAACATCATAGTTCTATCTAAGCACCACAATAAATAAATACTATTTTAAATTGATTTGAAGATTTTTATATTTAAACAGAGACACAAGCAAAAGCTAAGTCCTAGTTGTACCTTTTTAGGATCAATACATTAACTCCAAACAAAGGCATTATTTTCAAGGTATTTCTTTTCCATTTTGTAGATAAATAAAATGAATACATTATACAAATATTAATATTTGAAATAAATGTATATAATAAGTATGCTCAATTGTACTGAAAGATTATAATTGTACATCTTAACTCAGCATTATAAATATACTAATAATACAGGGAACATATAAAACTATGACAACAATGACTTTCAATGAACTGATAACTCCCATAATCTTTTACATAATGTGAGTCTTCACATCTGAAACCTAGCTTTATTAATTGCATAGGATTGAGATACCATTGGCCATTTTCCAAATGTATTAACAATGAAATGTGTCTTAGTGAATTAATTTCGTAATGTAGGGATATTTCATAATAAAAAATGATAAATATTTAATAAATTTCATAATTAATAAACAAATGATAGGCAATAGAGAGATTAAATAACAATAACATTGTAGTTTTTTTGTGTACAATAAAACAATTTGACAATGTTAAATAAAATTAATTGTTTTTTATTTATGTTCATGAGCTGTTTTTTTAACCATTTTGTTTTATTTAGGTCCTAAAATTTTTAATTTGTTTAATTAATTCATTAAGAATTTAAAATACATTTTAATGTTTTCTATTTATACTTAAATTTTATGTTTTTTTATTAATATTGTACACATATTCTATCGAAGTAGACTTCTATGATAAAGTACTGTCTATCTAGGCGTAATATTGAAATTGAAACAAGTCATGTCAAGGTAAGTGGATGAGAAGAAGAAGACAAAGGGCTTCATAGAATAAAGAATATTATCTGTGACTAATACGGAAAATAATTACGGTTAGACAAACTAAAACTCTTCTTGCGTAGGTAGCGAAGATTCTACCAGCTGACTTTTTATATTCTTATTAAATCAACATCTTTATGTGTAATTATTTATTACATAATTTAATAATGTCTTATCACGCATAAAATATTAAGCAGATGCAACCTAGACGTCGGGAATAATCTGTTTTCCACATTCAAACAAAGAAAAATTATTACTCTCATATGAATTAGCCAGTCATAGGTACGCTTAAAAAAAATTATACTTACATAACCAGTCGGGATATTATTGACGATATCATATTAACGGGTCACATATGAAAAATCCACTCAAATAATCGCAATAGAAAACATAACAAAACACAACCGTTCTACAAAAATGTCTAATCTGCCATGATGGTTTTTTGACAGTTGTTTTGATCACGTGACCACATAAATCAATATGGCTACGGGTATTTCAATCAGTATTACCACTTTATTTCATTATAAAAATCAATTATCCATTGATAATATAAAGTAAATTAATTATTATAGCTTTACTTACTGCCTAGAAACCTAAGTAATGAATAAAACTAAATTTGAAATATTATTGTGTGAACGAGCGCCATCTGTTATCTAATTAACTATCTTGGCTATTACACATATTATTTTAAAAAAAATATTTATGTAAGTTCAATTGTTATATAGCTAAGGTATATACATATTTAAAGAAAAATTATAATTAATTCCTTAATGTCTGACCGAACTTCTTAGTGAGTTAGTTTCCATACAAAGTTTAACTTTTCCTCAGTTTATGATTTCTTTTAATAGTGCATTCTTTTTAAAAATTTCTCATTTTATATCAAATTCGACATTTTTTTATATTGTGAATATAATGAGAATTTACCAAAAGTAGTTTCCAACTACACTTCGTGTCTGAATTTTAAATAGTGACATCTAGCTATTCCATGTTGAACCGCAACGTAGTTAATGTCTAACGAAACATTAGCTTATAGTCTGAATAATTTCGAAAGTACTTTTGTTTAAGTAGGTAATGCTGCTTACAACGCCATTCTATTTTATTAGGTTTATACCAGTGCTGTTAAAATACTAACAATTTCAGGAGTTATCTCATACTATGAGGAAGGCCCACAAAGCATGTTTTTAAATTTTGTCGTATAAGATATACGTTCCGCAAAACGTCTCGTATGTTTTTCACGTAGTTTCCCTTCGCTCAACGAAGAGTGTGACGTGTAGAGCGTTGAACGCTAAGTTTCTTGACGTTTGTGTAGTTTTTAAAGTGAATAATGTGATTGTGTAGTTCGTTATGGCCTATAAATACCGTGAAGATCTAGTTGGCAAACGATTCCTCGCTGTGAGTGGTGTGACAAAAATTAACGTGAATAAAGTTTCCGAATGGGGATGGAAAGCTGGTGTTATCAGGGCAGCATCGCTCAAAGATAACAAGAATAAGGAGCTCCAGGTAAAGCATGGTGCTTTTAATACATAATTTGGACTAATTTAATATTACTTTAATTCATACTTTTTGCAATCTCTCTCTTATTTATTACGGAAATAAATGCTCTTTGGACCCGTCACACAAACTTCGGAGATGCGCGCAAAGCTAACGTCTACCCAATTCGTTGGCTAGTTTCCATATATTCAGTACTTTTATTAATGTTAAGTACATACCTAAAAGTTCTCATAATCAATGCCGCAATTTGTATTGGTAGACTATGGTTTTATATTTTGATACGATGAGAAAATAATTACCTAATAATTTCTTTGTGAACATAGGTAATTATTTTTTAATTAAATAATTATACAATTAGCAATTATTTATTTTACCTATATATTATAACAATATAATTATAGGTAGGTGTAGGTATGTTTCGGGCGGAAGGGAAGTACCTACCTACTCGGCAACGGTTACCTATATGCAGAGATCCGGTCTTCGGACGTTCCAGAGGCCCAAAAAACCCGAGCTGTTGTTTTCTTACTCACACATTCTATAATAAACCTCCTTAATCAAAGAAGTAGTACTTACAGTGTAAGCATTTTGTATAAATAACATTATGTGTGTACATACTAAATTAAAAAAAAAGAAGTAACTAAGTCCAGATGCATATAGGGTTGCGCAGGGGCGTAACTATAGCGTGGTTTAACGGAAAAATTCCACGGGCCCTCTGGTGTCAGGGGGCTCCCTGGTTGATGCAGTCCCTACCTAAGAGGAAGAGGACCGTCTTGCCTCGGGGCCCTGGTGCTATTTTGGACATAGCTTGTGCAAAGAAAAATAGTCTTAATTGTGACCTAAGAAAAGGTCGCCAGAATTTGCACTGGCGAGAGGCCCCATTTCATGAATTTGCCACGGGCCTCTACGGCTGTAGTTACGTATTTCACAATTTTTGATATGACGGTATGTACGATATATATGTATATTCGATACGAGGGGTCGATAGTTGACAAAAAGTCAAGTAATTAAATATAACAATAATTGATAGATGCGTTAATTTATATATGTACATACGTACCTATCTAATTCTACTATTAGTTTTTATAATGTACGTGTTATAGGCAAATAACTACGAAGCATAAACGTTATCGCGACAGTAGGTCGTATATCTAACGAGGAACGAGTTACGTTAATACAAGAAGTCTAACAAGTACCTAGGCCTACCTAGATTAATGGCTTTATACCCTATCTATCAATAGCATAGGTACAACAAAACCGGTGATATTTTTAATTCAATTCCTAGGTGTTGCGGATTGGATTTTGTACCCATCAACGCGATAAACTCTCCTTTTTACTTCATGATACCCAAATTACCACACATGCAGCAACTTGGTTGATGTTCTAAAGCAATAGGATATAGCCGTGATAGTTTACATAATCTAAAACAAATAGGTTTATAGTTAATTATGACATCGTGTTTTTTACTAGAATGAGATACGATATTATTTTAATAACAATTAAATTGGTGCAAAACATCGGAAATCTTAATTTCTAACGAACCAAGAACAAGTTTTACACTTTTAAATCGCAAATTAATTTTGTGTTTTATTAAAAGATCTTATACGTTTTAAAAGAAGCGTGGCGGGAGAGCTAGATTCAACAGACAAAAATAGTCTGTGCCTAAATGTACCACGCAAGGTACTCCTATCATTGAGATATTCAAGGGGAACAAATATTTTTATACATAAGTACTTGTGGAGCTAACAATTGTGTGCAGATCTTTTAATAACCAGTCTAAGTAGCTATATTCCTATGTTCATTTAGAGATTAATTTAATGAAAGTGAGACATCATGTTGGGTTTATATACAATAAATATAATATATTTCTAACTGATTAAGTATTTGCTTTAAGTAAATTTAAATATTCGCCATGTTAATTATAGTGTTATTTGTTATTTATGTTTAACTATTCTCCAATAATTTCCGATGCGTTTCGTATTATTAATTTTATTTACATCACCATCTGCACCCAGACAAAACATAATTACATATAATTTCAGATACTAATATCAATATTATATCATGTTGTAGACAATTTCATGTGCATTGTTTGGTTCCTAGTGTCACGAATTTAATAAACTAAATATAAAGATTAAAAAGTGAGAGTAAACTGTAAAACACAGTTGGAAAACTTGAGTCTTTGAGGCTGAAGATACACAGATATAATTTATACATACTCCTACTAAAAATATAGACGCCTGTGATATATTTTTAATTTTCAGTGGAGCATTATAAAGCGTGTCTAAAAGATTACGTAAGTATCATACCTACTACATCTTGAAAGTGCTGACAACTCGAATGATTACGAATTATAATCCAAGAATCGACTAGAAATATTACTATATTGGAATAGTTCATGATAGTCAATTAGAAAATCTCTTTTAATCTGTTCAAATTTCCAAAAATAGTCGCACGTACACGTCTGCCTTAATCTCTGCTATAATCTGTTCAGAATTCAAGACTTAAAAACAAACAGCGGATTGTTTTAGAAGTGTTCGAACAAGTACATAGATTTCTATTGGGTTTGGATTCCGATGATAGATAAAGTGTGTAGGATTTAGAACGTGGGGGGTCGAGATTCGAGAATTCACATGCATACCAAACCCGCAAGTTGTTGCCTGCAACTAGTGTTACGTCGATGGTGAAAGCGAACTGCAATGGGACATATCTGTATTACTATCCCCTCTAGCTCGTTTCCTGAATATTTATTTAACATTATTGCAATTAGGTACAAAATTGAACGGAATCAAATGCATATGGCGCGCAGTTCATCGACCCCGCTCTCACCGCGTTCGATGCACCGACCGCCCGCCGGTTCCGAACGCTGCCGTGCGTACGTTGTCGGCGGTTCGGACTCCGGTCCAATCTCAGTTTTTGGATAAAGAATAAAAAACAACTGGAAACACGGAAAAGCTTTATAGTGAAGCACTTTCAACTTTAATCTATAATGAAATACTTAAATACATTAAATTTTTAATGAGTTTTATCTGTGAGTTCCAGCTTCAATTGCTTTTAACTACGTTTTAAATAATGAATGAACATGTTTATAAATATGAATTATATACGGCCCTACAGGATTCACGTGACTAAGATATTAAAAACGTAAAGCGTTGCTTTGCCCCAAAAACATGATATAAGTAATCAACGAGAAACAAATTATTAATCAAAACGATTATTATTCGAAACAACAAAAATGACCTTTAAATACATATAACAGCTGCAGGTATCTGTATTTTTAGAAACCATACAATATAAAAACCACAGGAATACCAGATAGTCATATTCGAGGGGCGCAAATAAAACTTGTCTGTTTCGTATACCACTTATAAACGGTTTCACTTCCTTATCTTTATGACTTTGCTGTTTTACCTGTACGTTCATAAGACCTGGACAAAGATTACGACTCCGAACTTAAGTCGCGTCGGAACAACCGTAAAAAATTACGACCGACGTTATGTATAATTTTTTTTGCAACAAAAAGTTTTTTCGTGTAAATGTTTGAAGTTGTGACTCGAAGGAGCACATCAACAAATTTCGGACACGGATGTCTGCGTTAAAATTGAATTCGCTCCCCTTGGGAACCGAATCTATTCCAGGACTAACGTCTTCTACTTTAGATCTGGCAGATTTTCGTGCCAATTCTATAAAGTATTACGAGTAAGATTGAGCAGATACCATCTATCAATCTTTATTTGTATACCGTTTATATATCATACATGGGTATTATTATAAAATGTATGGTTTTAGATCTGTAACGATGTTTTTGAACATAGTTTAAAACGCGGAATTTGTTTTCGAATACTGTAAAATTTTAGTATTCAATTATTCATTAGATATACATTCATAAACACACATAATGTGTTTATATTATCGATAAGAAAGTAACGTAAACAGAAGTGCTAATTAATGACAAAACCTCATTATCTAGAATGATTATATAAAACTAGTATTTAGTTGCGTTTACGACAAAACTTTCCACAACAAATGTATTTACGTGCGAAGCGAACTCGTGTGTCGAAAAAATTCTAAAGCGACATGATGTACAAGTTTGTCGACAACATCTGTGATGTTATCTGCCAATGAAACTGCGTCTGTGACTCAGCCCGTCAGACATGTCCCAACAAGAAGAGTTATTGTTGAACTGTCACGCAGAAGTACATTATACAAAATCAAGGCACACGACAAAAGCCGCCTCGGACGATGATGCGTTCGCACCGCTGCAGCGTTCCTCGGTTATAAATAGACGACATATCTTTGTACCACTGCATCGCGATTCGCTCTCCCACCGAGTGAGAGACGGCAGACCAACTTTACACAATATACGCACACACATGATACTGTTTGTTTGTATTACCCACTTGTTCTTACCAATTTCAGCATATATATATAATTTGTATTGGTTAATGTTTATACTAAGATTTTGCATAGGTAACTTTTGAATGCTGAAACCCGTTACATAAGACGCTACAGAGCTTGGCATTAGAAGTGGTGAGTCTTTTCTAAAGATGTCTGTGTACTACTGTTCTGTCTATGAGTCTGTGTTTGTTTTCCAACGGCAGTGAGCACTGTTGAGTATCGTTCAAAAGACATTTTATGGGCAGTATAATTATAGTTTGATGAGAGAGGTAAAATTAAATATCCCAGGAGAATGACTCCAGTCTGACTTAGGGCTTTTAATTCACAGTTCAAGGTGATTTGCTTGTGTCCTAAGTAAGTTGTAGAATTAAATAGTTACTTTAGAACATGTTGTTTACATTAATGTATCAATTCGCTTTTGTAATTATTATTCTACTTATCATTAGGGAAATGTAAAAAATATTACTTACACATTATTGTACCATTACATTTTCTTGTTTCCTAATGTATTATGTACGTTAGTGACATGATTTTTGTACTTAACAAAAACTTCTAATGTAATGTTTATTAAACTATTGAAATAATTAACAGTATTAAATTATTTTAATTAAAGGGTTGCAAATCTGTGATCAACAAAAGCTTACCAACAAAGATTTACATAAAGCTTTCCAGATGTTCGATTCCACATTTAACCCATTCGGATCTTTTTAATGTTTGTTTGTTGTCACAAGCTGTTTGAATGTTCTAACTGACAAATGTTTATTAATATTAGCAACGAAGACCGGACAGTGTTAACTGTTAGGTTAGAAACAAGTGTGTGACCTAAATGTGTCGATGTTAATATCACATTTAAGCCTTTGATGCATGAGATGAAAAGAGCACAATTTAAGGGCAAACTCGTTTAAAACGTGACGTTAAATGTAAATTGGAAATACATTTTCGCTGAAGCAACATCTATTGGTACTGTAATTTGTATTTGAGTATATCTCAAAATAAGTGTACGTACCGAAAAGTTTTTTAAAACATATTGTTATGATTAAAGCTGTCTCATCTGTTGGTTATAACACACGAACAAAGTTGTTTATGTTACCAGACTCTAAGAAAGTGCCTAGAACATTATTCTTAGTAGTAGTTAACTTAAAACATAGAAAATTAAGTTCGAATTGTATTGCTTTTTAGTCTTATAGAATAGATTGTAATTAACCGCTAAGAACGCGGTACCTATAATATAACAAAGTAAAAAGAAATCTGTTGTTTAGGATTGTTGTCCTTCTGTCTGTTAAGACTATGTGTCATTTTGAAATTTACATCAAATACTCGAGAACGCATAGAGGTGTCAAGTTGAAAATATCAAATACTCGACTCTGTGGTCTGTTTGGCTGCGAAAATATAAAACTTGTAACTCAACGCAGTCAAAAGATATGGCCGTTTCATATGCAATTTTACAAGGAATAAAAAACCTATAAAGTACTTCCCGTTTTTAATATTTCCTAGAATCAGAGGAACCGTGAAGATGTTTGTAATTGATAAGAAAAAAAAGAATTGCCAAAGTTATTATTTGTGATTGGTGCAATTACCGCAATAAAGGAAAATTCATTCTTATATTATCTGAAAAATACTCATTTATTAACATTGCACTATTGAATAGTTCTTGAACCTATTATAATGAATTTAAATCAAACGAAACTTTTTTAATTTAGTCCATTATCTGGGTTAAGCTTACTCAGCGAAATCCTTGGCATAATTCATTGTACTAGAATATAGTTATGACATAATAAATAATACATGTTGATAATAGATATTATATACTTTTTATCGTACATTTTCATAGTAAATAACGTAGATAATTGATAAGATGATACAGATGTTCTTGTGAATTTTCGCACTGACTTACTAATTTGCTAGCATACAAATTGCTTCTTGAAAGATCTTTTTCAAGTTCATCGTGGTTTTCTTTACTATTACGTATATGTTATATTAAACTCTATTTGCATTTGTATGTATATTAATGTTTATTTTCGCCTTACTCAATCCGAATATATGTAATGCACTATTAGATAAGTTTATATGCGGACCAGATGTATGACAGTTTCAGTTGCCGTAATTTCCTTACGCGGGCTAATTCAGATGCGTTTAAAATCTGATATTCGAACTCGTTTGTCCAGTTGTTGATTTGTTTATCAGTCAGGATACATCCCAAGCCGCTAAATGGAATCATTATTGTCAGTGCTAAATAACGGACTTTATATAGCGTCATCTTAGATTTACGTTAGACATTTCTAGGTATATTACATAATAGGGATTCCAAAATTTTATTCTCAAAGGAGCAAGCAAATAAGATTTTGCTGTCTTGCTTTAGAAATATAAAGTCTGACATTTTAACATGAAAATCACTGAAGAAAGTACTGTATTACGTCAACGGTCTAGACCAGATTATATAATATTTTGAGAAGGTACATAATTCGTCTACGTTTAAGTATTTAAATTATTTAGTAAAACGTGGATTGTAAAATATCTTTTGTTTGTAAAATGTTATATTTCAATTCAATATTATTTTATTATTATAGTGTTATTTTTTTGGTATTGCTGACACTGTATTTATTACAAGACAGTATAATTCATTAAACAAAATTGTAACGTTTCATTGTTTAGTCTTATTTGTACCATTTGTACCATAATATTATGTCCGCAATACGACAAATGACAATATTATACTTTGACAGATTCTGATTATAATCGAATGAAATCTACCCATTAAAACATTTATGAAATAAATTAGGTGCTTTAGAATTACTTTTTTGTAACATTTTGTAAATTATATATAGTACAATAACAATATTAGTCCTTTATTATATTTATTATATATTATATTTGTTCTGTATTATGTATTATACTGCCCTAGCCTATCTAGCCTCCTCTATTACTGAGAGGGATTAGGCCTTAGTCCACCACGCTGGCCTAGTGCGGATTGGCAGACTTCACATACCCTTAAACTTCTTCTAGAGAACTTCTCAGGTATGCAGGTTCCTTTACGATGTTTTCGTTCACCGTTGAAGCGAGCGGTAATTCACAAAGAATTCACACATACATAGAAAAGTCAGAGGTGCGTGTTCTGGGGTTCTGAACCTGCGGTCATTTGTCTCGGCAGTCCGTGCCACGCCCAACAAGACTTTCGCATCCCTTAATATTATTATTAACATACACCAAATTCTTTCCTTTTCCATAGGCACCTGCGGGTAATAAATATATTCGCGTGGCTGTTTAACTGTGTCAGTGTTGAGTCAAGGCACTTGGTTGACCTCTATGAATGTTTTATTGATATCATTAGCTACGTCGCAGTTTTGTTCTAGTTATTTTTATACCAATACCTGTGCAATACTTCCCTCGCGTTACTATTTACGGCGTACGTAAACAGTCAAATAATGAAGACGGCGGTAAAATTATATTGGCATCGGCGAGATCTGAGGAAAGAACGAGTGGAATCCAGAGTTCTAAATCCAGGCGTGCAATTACCTACGGAATTAGTGGTTGCGTCATAAATGTTTACAAAACACGGCACGGTTTGTAGCATTTGCTAATGCTCCACGAAAAGAACGGCAAACTGCTGATGTTAATGTGATAACATATGTATATTTTAATGACGAATGGTACAGTAGAGTTCGATGAAACCAAAATGATTTCTTGTACAATTGGCTTTGGAGAAAAGTTTAGCTCAAAATCGAATGTTTGTATAAAATTGTTTGATATACGTAAGCTTTAAAAGGTTTTAATTAGAATTATTTAAAGAACATATATGGCCTCGCGCGTTTTTGAGTTAAAGCCAATGTTTTTTGCACTGTAGACACACGGAATACTGGCAACTTTCATTGGCCTCTGAAAGTGCGAAGTCGGTTTCGTTATTGCAAAATACGATGTTAGTGAATACTGCGGTCCCTGGCATGAGCTTGAAGGATCCAAATTAGAAGTTACTTAATATTAAGTACTTGTTATTCTTGAATATTCCGCCACTCATTAAACAAAACGGTTGTTCATTATCATGCCGTTAGTGTTAGAATTTAACGTAATTATTTCATGCTAGACCAATTCAGTCTCGTGTAGTTTAATGAAATCTATTGTTATTGCTACTGTTTAATGTTTAACGACGGGTACGGCACTTCACAAAACTGATCTGCTGGTGTCATTATTTAGTTGTATAAAACAACAACTTTACCTCTTCGCCAAATATTAAAAGTAAATCCTATACGTAAGTGTACTGGAACCATTTTAACAAGTATAATTTCTAACGCGCTTTCGCAATTCGATCCAAATAGAGGAATGCTCCAATCAACACTATCATCCAGCTGATATCACGGTTGTGCAAGTGGCGTGTGGCACAAAGATCGCTAGGGCGAGGGCTCGAAGTAGGTCATGAGGGAGCGGGGGGTGCCTTTAGGCCACTTATCAACCGAGCGCGGCCGAAACGAGGGAAAGCGAGCTTGTCTCTTGAAATTTTTGTTGGTGCGTACTGCGGACTAGGAAGTTTTTTGTTGCGATGAGATTCCATTTCATATAAAAGAGTCATCGACATCAGCAGACGTCAGCTATGTGAATGGTTAACCGAAACCTAGAACAATTCGGTCGTCAACGTTTTCTCTTTGACACGCGTTGAACGACGTCTGAGCGTTTTTTATTCGTCGTCTGCAAAAATATCTTTTGATCTAAAAACCTTTGTGTTTTGCTATCTTAAACCTTTTTCACAAGTTTTGTCTCAAATGTTTGTTCTTTATTTAAATTGTTCGCCAAAAAAATAAATTCGAGAGACGGAGTGTTGTGCCCACGACATTCAACTTTTGACTATTGTTAAATTAAAATGAAATGTGTGTGTGTAGGTTTTATGAAGCATAATAAAATGTATACCTAATCATAAAAGATGCGTCTTTGGTACCTAATATGGAAGTGCACAGAGCATGTTTTCATTACTTCGGTTAAATTTCTGGTACTACGGCTAATACTTTTAATACGTGTACAGAATCTAGAGCTTAGTTTGCCTTAATGCTCGAATATCATGACTTGTGTAAATTAAATGCAAATGAACTGAAATAATTATACTTTTTTATATTGGCAACAGATTCCTCTGTATTGAGAAATATTACTGCCAGATAATTATACTTATTATAATAAAAAAAGATGTCTAAGTGTTACATTGAAATCATTTGTTACCAATCCATGGTATAAAAAGCTACTTCGCAGAAAAACAACTCTTGCTCCATTTTAAATAATATAAAATATCAATATTTTGCGTCCTTAAAAAGGCTGTGTCTATAACCTTGTACCGGCCCTTTGCGGCTCACCTGTAAGGCCTCTCAGTGTCATCGGCCAAATTAATATGTAGCCGTAAACTCGTTTTCACGGATCTTATTTATATCACAACAGGTAAAGTTTTAATATTAACAATAACCTCGGTGAGAATTTCCCTTGTCTTGAAATAACAACACGGCGAACTTTATTAAGTTTGTTCTCCAAATTACTATAATAAGAACATTATGTACTGTAACATTTGGTTTAGCATAAATTGTATTGCAAATGCGATTCGAAACAATGAAAGTTAATGCAGTCAAATCTAACCGGTTTAAATTACGTTAAAATGTTACAAATACATGTTCGTTTTACTATAATTTATACAGAATTCTGTTTGCGGTTGTCTGGTGTTCGATCAGTTTTTGTTGTGACTGCTGTTGGTAATAACCAACATTGGCTTGACGGTTACTTGTTCCCACCTGAACTACCATGCTAGCGATAAAAAAGCCGTCACAGAGACACGGTTGAGCAAGTCGCATTAAAAGATCAGTCAGTGTATCACTTGCTTTGTAGGCCGGCAAAGTGATTGAGACAGATTAGGATCGTTCAATTCAATCAGGTTCGTTGTATCCATTCCATCGAAAGACAAAAAGAAATTCTCAGAACATCACCTGAGCAAATGTAAAGTAAAATAAAAAATAATCATTTGAATGATAGTGGAAATGTAAGCAAACGATGTGCTGTGGTGATAATTTAAGTATACATCATTTCCTGATCAATTGTGTAACCAATTGTTCTAAACCATTTGTGGTGAACAATGACAACACAATCGTCGATTTCTTTGTCGTTGTGTATAGTGTTATTGTTGTACACGTAATGCTGTTAGATACTGTTGGATTGTATGATTTAAATACCTTAATAAGGACTTAACATTACCCTCTTTGACGTGACTCTCTCTTACACATGTAATATTTTCGAGATACGAAGATATTGATACTGTATTATTATTGTCATTTACTTATAAAACGTTTTGTAGATTTATATAAATTGAAACACACGTACTGGCAAAGGATTTTATACCATACAGCTTTTAGAGAGTAACGCCATGGTTGTCATAGCCAGAGTAATTTGTAATCTTAACAAAGTCTACCCTACTATACGCGAAGGTAAACATTTGAAGACTTATATTTGTTCGAAATGTATGTTCAAGTACATTCTGAAATGAGATAATTAATACGTTAAATTTCGTACTTGCAAATAATTAAAGCATTACTTAATATTATTTAATTCATTTCTTTAATTAATGACAGAACAAGATTCCTAAATATAATTTTCACATTTCTCTATATTTTACTCTCAAGGACAATAATGAAACTCTTTACAAAAGCCATTTAATGTGTTTATAAACTGGTATTTATAAGAGCGTGGTAACTAAAAGGCATATACATTATATAAGTCCGAATTCCAAGTCTTATGTACGTGAATCCGTAGCACGGAGAAGATTGGAAATAGCTTACCACCCAAACTGCAGATGACCCAAATATCCCGAGACTTCTCATTTTATGGGCTCGAATTCCATTCTTTAAATAGCTTTGTCACCTGAGTAATAAAACCACGATGACTTCGATTATATTACTTGTGTGCGTATAACGTGGCAAGCAATAGACTCACATGATAACATAATTATGTACTGATGACATAAAGCATTATCTACGAGATGAAAAAATGTTTCTAATGACAACTGGCCACGCGAAAAAACAATTTCGATTGAATAGCAATTGTAATGATGAAGTAATTTGCTTTATTTATGTAAAGCCGGGTCCAAAATAATCGCAAAATGTTTGTGCGTCGATTTTGTTATCCAATTATACAAGGTCATTGAGACATTGCGTTACTAAATGACATCACATACTATCTTTTGAAAAATAAGACTTCACTATAAGTTACGAATTGTCAGTGTTGAATAAAGAAGTATTAACAAAAAATATTTTTTGATTTTTACACGCTCTAATGCCACTACTACTACTTTAAGAAAATTTATCGCAGCGGCAACATAATACATTCAGTCAAAAATACACTCAGGAACACGTTATATTCACTAAGCTACAAAATGAGCTAATAATCAGAAAAGTATAACCGGGATTTTGGATGAATATATTCGTTTTTCATTAACGATAATAGGCACAATGTTAACAGAGGTAGACGGGTATGTGGTTTCATTTATTAACGCAATGTAAAAATAACTTCGGTACATGTAAAAAATTGTTGTCACCTTTTTTTAATGTGGTTAAGATTAGAATTTTCCGGGAAATTACGCTGCACAGCACGAGGTCAATACTCATACAATATATTGTAAGTACTTGAAGTTAAAGTGTTATGCACATTTTTTTTCATCGACATAGACCCAGCTCATTCTTATGCTATACTATACTCATCTCGTAGTAACATTTAACAAAGGCTTCAGTTCTATTGTTTATTTTTATACTTACCTAGGTCTTTTTATCCGATTATCTGAAGAACAATGGAAACAAATTAACAATATACTTTCGTTAAGGTTATGAATTAGAAAGTAATTTATCTTGATTGTGTTTTTAATTACGAGCCGCTTTCAGTCTGTACGTTTATTATTTTAAGACATTTCTCGAATAAAAAAACAGCTGTGATCTAACAAATTTGTTTAGTATTTAGGCTGTAAAAAGTTGACTTACGTTATTTCTTCGATTCCGTCCCATGTTTACCTTGGTTTAGCGAAGGTCATAGTTTGATAAATAGTCGTAGCAATCTTTTTTATATATGTACTTTATAGTCTATGGCACTAAGCTGAGGGGCGAGGGCATAATATTGTCACTGATCACGCGTCGCGGCGCGGTTTCTTCTTTCCGTGCGTCGTTTGTCTTGCATTCTTAATGGTTATTACATTGACTTCTATATTATCATAACTCACAAGTAAGTACTTAATGATTTATTTAACTACAAATTTCTATTGATAAATGATGAATAAACATGCTTAAGCAATTTAGTGTAATCGTCTTCTCACATTTAAATCCAATTTATTGCCAAAGATATTTTAGTACCGGATGTGATAAATTTTTCGACAACAAAACACGTTTATTTGTGTGATAAAAAAAACATAATAATACCTGCAATTTTACAAGAATACTCGATTAAATACGTGACCGGCGACAGATTAAACACTATCTTATATCGAGAACACATTATTAACGATTTCATTACTATATCATAATGGTTTCAAACAAAGAACCGTATTTACAACAACTAAACGAAATAACTATAACTTGACACAAATGATCGAACTCAAGGAATCCGTAGAGGCGAAACAGGAAGCTTGGCGGGACACGCGACGCCATCTAACGGAGCGTGACACGAGAAATTAACTGTTATTTTATACTAACGCCGTTCGGACCGGTTGAAAAAACCTGTTACTGCATTGACGAAAGTATTTCAGTTTATCAACAAACCATATTTTTGTTCCCACTCACGTTTATCGTCAATGGAAATAGTTGTATGGTTTTAGATATGCGTCGATTTCACTGTTCGGATTTTAAAAGAGCCGATTTAAATACTAATATCGAAGATTTAAATGTCGATTAATTAATAACGCATACAATTTGTGGCTCATAATAAACCGGTCTTGATAACGTTAATATTTCCAACAATTATTTTTATTGCACGATGTTTATCATGATTTATAATGTAGCACCATGGCCAGCCATGACCGTAGGCCTTGGTCGGTGAGCGGTTTTACCTGAAGGCTCTTTTCAAAGGTTTCTTTATTGTGATGATTTCGCAACATCAATGTCTGCGTTTGTATTGTGTTTATTTGTTATGTATAAACGGTATTTGATTGCGTGATTTGTAGTATTTTATCAAGTCGCTTACATAATAAACGTCTGATTTATTTCCATTATGTTCCGATAGAGTCTCGATAACATTACGAAAGAAACGTCTTTTATCATACGACCGTGATTAATTTTGAAACAGTTTTCAGTATTCAATAACATTGTTTTTTAAAACTCATTTTCATCATATTTTGTGATGAGCTTCAGAAGCATTGCTTCTATAGTATACATAACTTTTTCTCTAGAAGTACTGTTGGTTATATCACAAATGCGAATACAAGATGCCTGTCTTGTAACAGAATTTTAAAACAAACAAGAATAATGTCTTAAAAGCAACGTTTCTTCGTAGTGTTTCACGAGCCGTTAACATTGCTCTCATGAATTCTCTTAGATATGCCGTTAAAATATCTAAAAAGCGCCTGAATATAGCATAATGTGTGCGTACGTCTACATAGCATTAGGCAGACATTTTTATTATTTACTTTTGTATTGCGCATATATATTTTTTTTACTTTCACAATAATTATAATAATAATATTTCTTTCGAAACGTTGTTTTCGTAAGGACCATACAACCTTAATTGACTTCAAATTTTTTAATTCACATTTTATGTTTTTATTTCAGAATATCTCGCACTGATTTCCTTATTTTCATTGCTTTCATCATTCTCACCTCTATCTACTTTATTAGCAACTCATTTCGCAATGATTATATTTATTGTTTTTATAATTTTCTCCTCTACTTCATTAGCACTTTAATTTCACTATAGCGCTTTTATCGCCGCAGTTTTGATGTGGCTGTCACGTTTAACTTGGGTTGTGATGCAAGGTTGATAAGGTCGATGATTCACATAGAATAGTACTAACAGTTATATTACATACTACATTATATATGTATACTGTTGGAACCAACACCGCCTGTGCTTGACGATCGTAATTACACAAGGCCAGCCGCCCTGTACTAATGAAACCTCCTGTCTAATTACATTTGTTGATTATACAATTTGAATGTATATCTGCGGTAATAAAATGTAGATATATTATGTAATTGGAGGAAATTGTTTCGTGACCTCAATTCGGGGTTACGGTTATTTTGGTTAAGTTGAAGTAAATTAACTGTAAAAGGTATTTTCGTCTTCTTTTTTTTATTATGGCTACCAGCATTTAGATTCGGCCTGAAAAGGGTGAATTTTATATCAAATGTTATCTAAAGTATTATATGAATACCGATCTGTTTTTAATAAATTGTATTGATCTGTATTCCTAAAATAAATGTAGATTTTTTAGTTTATAATAATTATATATCACCTGTAAGATTGTCTTATATAGGAATATAATGAGAGGGATAGTTGAGATCTTGCAAGTTTAGGTCTATCAAATGTTCATGTAAGTAGTTGAAATATTAAAAAAAAGTGACACCTTCCTGCCGTCAAGACTTTTGACTACAACGGAATTCATATCAAGTAACAAACTAGAAGTGAGTATAAATTCAACAAATAAAAAAACATTTTTTTCCTAGTTTAGTGCTTTTCTTAACCAAATTAATATCAATTGTTCATCGAGAATCTCTTTTTAGTGTATTTTGGACGATATAAAATAGTTATTTGTATCTATTTACCTCTCAATGATTAGTACAGTATCGGAAAAATATTTATTAATTCGGTAGTATGCGATAAGTCTATTTTATCTATAGTTTCTGTAAGTTATCATACAGTTTTTTCTTTCGTCATTTTGTTACCATAATACGAATCTTAGGAAGATTTCACGGATGTTTAGCCCAATAAGGTATTAATAAAATTTAAAAAAGTGATACTTCAGTTGGTATACGAACATCCAGTCATGACCGGTCGAACCAGATAAAATTACATTAGGTACATTAATTCATTTAAAACAAATAAGTATCTACATAATATATTCTAATTTAATTTAGCTACTAAATATCGCATAATATTATTTTTCTACGTTTATTAGTTAAAAGTTTTTAATATTCCGATGTTTGTAATTATTAATGCAGACTGGTACATTCCCCAAGGTCATAAAAACTAGCGCACTCGTAGCGAGGCTAATGTGGGTAGATGAACAAAAACAATAATAATAGTACGCTTCTGTGACCAGTGACCTTTTTTTTGTTGTAGTAAAATTTTGATCTTGTATATTCAAGATTAATAACGTCCAATCGCTAACTTGGAACAAAATTTATACATAGTTATGCTATATCGAATGTTGTTTATTAGCTGTTGAGAATATTAATCGTGTTAATTATAATTATTAATTCCATATGTATTGGCCGGGTAAAGACGTTCAATACCAATTCATTCGTTATATTAATTTTGTTTTAAAGCATAATATAAGTATTAAGGAAATGGAGTGCAACGAAATAGTACAAGTTACATACAGGTAATACAGCTACGTATTCTTTAACAGGATGTCAACAGCCCGAAACAATCATAGTCAAAGTTTCAAGTCATAAAGAAGACGCGTAAAAGAATAATTAGTTTGTTGTCTTGTCCTTTGCGATTACCATTAACATTGTTTTAAACGTGTTTGAAATACAAACTACGGACCTTATTTTCGCCTATTCATATAACTTTAGTAACGACACGACAGTACACTATTAAGATAAATGCACATGTACTGTGTCAACATGTGTTTATGTCTTTATTGTTTGTCAGTGATAACAAGTTACTGTGGTTTTATCACACCACCCGCCTATAAATATCTCACTACGATATGATACAAACGTTCTCTAACTCAACAGACAAATCCTTTGTAGTTGGTACTGTTTAAATATTTCATTTTAGATACCATACAAGAATGTGGATTTTAGATATAATATTGGTATGATATACTTATAATGTAGATATACTTAGTTAAATGAAAGAATAGCGTTATATTTAAATGTTCAGTTCATAGGATAGTGAAAGAAAATATATCGGATGTTGTACAGTATGGTTTTATTGCATTGAATGTTATTATATGTAGTGCTGTTGCTGTACCTTATTACACATAAATAAAGAAAAATACCCAAAAAGTTCTAGAAACCTGTAAGGTAAAGATAGGCAGTGAATTATTACATTTTACAAGAAACTTATAGGTTTTTTGATAAAAAAAATATGTAGTGATGGTCTTAGGTCTTAGCAATGCTAAAGATTTGCTTCAGGTATATTTATCGAAGAATAATGTTGTTCAAGCGTAAGAAAATGCAAGCATCTAAGCAACAAACTCAGTACAAAACGGCCGTTAAATCGCCCGAGATTGTTGTGCAATACGATCTTACACCGCTGGGTCAGCATTGGCAGCAAACCGGTCCAAGTCCCGAGAACAGCTATGCTATTTACTTCGCTGTACCGAGCAAGCACTTTCGCAGTCTTGAATTAATATACTTAAATTCAGAGTATATATTGTCTATCATGAAGCAATTCTATTGATCTAATTCTGGCCCATTGAGTATACATTAGTCTCATTGAATATCTAATTGGAGATCGCAATCTAACAGGTTCATCTTTATCAGGTTTTCTGTAAGATATTCAGTATTTTTAGTGACTAAGTTTTTGAAGTGTAATGTATAGAATTACTGTTAAGTATATTTTGGAACTATTGAGGCCCTTAACTATCATGAAAATGTTTAAGCTTTCACGGTAGTCCTTCAAAAACGGTGTATCCTATTGCTTAATAACAAGGGCAAATAAAACACAATCTCCCTTGATGATTCGACGGGATGCGATAAACAATGCTTTATCAGAATCATGCAAGTATCTCGTTACTTTGTCTTCACGGTGCAATGGCTGACTCACTGATTAACTATGTGTGTTTACTCAATCGTATTTACTGTACAAAAAGTGCATGAGTAACAGTCCAACCAATCAATATAAAATGACATTCCAACTTCCAAGATGTTAATGTTTTTGTCTTAAGGACTTTTACGCCTTTTCCATTCCGTGTTTAACTTCAGAATAGTACCTATTATTTTAAGTAGTTGTCTTTCACTAATATCCTCCAGAAGAAGAAATTTCAAATGACAATATATATGATGAAAAATATAAATACACACGTTAATGAAATTGTAATTAAATATTAATATTGACCTTATAAGATCATTTTAACATATATATTTTATTTTAAGTGTGTAATTAAAAAACAAACATCAAATTATAAGCGAGTAAAATGTAAATCTACATAAATCTTTACCATACAAGTGCTCTTACAGCAAAGGTTATCGGTGCGTGGAAACATGTTATTGAAATAATAACATCCAATGTATGTAATTTGCACGTTCGTTATTCAGGGAGTTATATCGGCCGTGACTCCGCGATTCGGGATTACCCTCCCTATCCTCGATGTCTAGAATTTGAAATATTTTATTTCATTTCCAATGCTTCGTATTACTAAATAGAGTATAAAGCTCTTTGATTCATCGTTAAAGAAAATGCACAAGGCGAAAAACAAAGCAATATAGAAATTACTTTGCCTCTAAAATTTACTATAGTTTGTATAAAGCACTTTCATGTTTCAACATAGATAATGAAATGAGCACACATAAAAACATATCATCTATTTGATTGAGTATCTTCTATCTACTATAATAGAAGTAGAAGTCGTATAGAGCAAAGGACATTAATTTAGAAATACTTTGTGTTGTTTGGCGAAGTAAAACTGTTTTTTGTGAAACTGGGTCAAGGATTCTGAGCCGAGGGCCTTTATGTTGGAACTTGGAGGACGATTCCATTAAACATAAAGAGGGATGATCATTTGATCCGTAGACAATTTTACTTATTAGCAGAAGAAATGGGAGTACTATAAATTAAATGTTACTGACTATTGGAAGTTGCTATAAAAGTATTCAGTCACAGTGAGTAGGCTTACGCTTCTTAGTAATTATAGTGGAATAAGTGAAGCGAATCCCTATAATTACTTATAGCAAGTAAAGTGTAAACTTGGCGTAACGATCGTATGATCTGAAGAGAATATAAACAATGTTTAAACATAAACATAGATTTCCGTATATTTGTGGGATTGGAACAAGACACTAAGCGTTAGAAGTTAGGTGCATGAGGACTGAAGAAATATAACGAGAGTAGAAAACAGAGACAAGTACACAAACATAATAATAACTACGTGGAATTTTTGAGCTCAATGCATGGGTTTAAAAGGATAAACTATGCTACTGATATCAGAAATTAAAAATTCTGATAGAATTTGATTGCTACGGTTTCAAGTCGACCTTGTTCTAGCCACAAGAGAAAAAAACATGAAATATTTTTCGTTTCTAAAAGTCATGTATTTTCATGGTTAACATAAGGCGCAAAAGTTACTTTGATAAAATATTCATTTAAGTCTGTGTTTCAGTTTTTTATATTGCATTATAAATATTCCTCATGAATATTAAATATATGTGACTTCATTAATTCCAAACCACATCTCTCTTTCGTTTTTATATCATAAAATACACAAATATTACCTGTTAATTCATTAATTTCACGTCAATTATACTGTTATTAATTATGTCTAGACTTTGAATTTTTTGTATTATTTTTCTGCCTCTGTGGCGTAGTTGTATTAAGATAAGACTGCAGTGCTAGTTCCGGTTTGGTTCCCCGAGTTAGGCAATGTGATATTGGGTTTTTGTATTAGCCCGGAGTTTGGAATTATAGCCTGACATGGCGGTAGGCTCGCCCCATATCACATCATGGGTCGGAATACGCATGACGGAAAGTGGTACACTAGTTCCTACTCCTCAGGGTATAAAAAGGCGTGAATGTGTATTTGTATTTAAGCTATATGTGTAAATTGCTATTCAAGAATGCGCTTTATAAACTATTTTCAATATTGTACTAACAACTCCTTCAATATTTAGTTTATATGATATTGTTTAATGTATTGTAGTGATTCAAGTTATTATTGACCATTGATCCAGGACAATTGATCGTTTATAGAGTTATGATGGGTAATAAACTTTTTAATTCCAGTGAAAGCAGGAATAATACAAATAAACGTTACACGTTTCATTGGACTGTATAATGTATAAATAATATATAAATCGGTTTCAACGATGTCGTAATAGTTTGATTATCTCTAGGTATATATAACATAGTTGCCAGTATAATAATCTGATTCAAATGAGTTGTTGATATTATTTTTATACCTTATACGCATGTTGTGCCTCCTTTTAATAATAAGAGCAAAATTTTTTCTTAGACGCTTTTGTCGTCCGCTCTAAAATGAATTTTGAAACATAATTTTAATTAATATTTCATTACTTAATATTAAAGACTAATAGAATTATTAAAACTCCGGCTAAATTATTGATATTGATGGTAGACTTAGGCATTATTAGGTTTTAATTGTCTTGGCTGTTTCCATTATTTTAGTAATTTAATAAAAGACGTCTTAAATTTAACGTCAAT
Organism: Manduca sexta; assembly: GCF_014839805.1. Taxonomy (NCBI): domain Eukaryota; kingdom Metazoa; phylum Arthropoda; class Insecta; order Lepidoptera; family Sphingidae; genus Manduca; species Manduca sexta. Next base: position 10,026,944 of record NC_051133.1, on the reverse strand, counting down.
TTAATCTTAAAATGAATTTTACTTATATATAAGAATATATCTTGGCGTCTGCTATTACCTAAAGGCCCGTTAAGGATCATTTAACCCGAGTGAGAAGAATCCGTTATATGTAAGGAGCGCAAAATATGATGGATGATCAAATATTTATTTATACTAAGTTTATTTCAGTTTAGGAATACAGGTCACTTTACCGTCAGTACAGAAGTTATGACTATAACTCTATTTTTACTGGCCAATTGCCATTGAGTTTTTGAACGCAAATACTGCGCCATGGGTTATTCCTATTAAGTATATATTATAATCGCTTCCACTTCTAGTAATTTTATGCGTTTTATAACTAAATATTAACACGTGAAGAGAAAATGTTGTAGCCCTTTTTAGCACATTGCGTGTGTGGAGAAGTGTATGATTAACCATGATTAGTTCATATAGAACAGTGCAGAAAATGATGTGTAATAAGTGCTACAAATATATTAAATTCGATTTTAAGAAGCTATTTGAAATTTAGAATTATGTATAGAAAAAATTATAATATCTTATTTCTTCAATATGTTATATTCACTTTGTTTCTTTAATTTTTTTTGTTATGTGGATATTATTTCTTTAATTTTATACTGTAAATGCCACTCAAATTGTTATTTCCATGCATCTTTAAAGTATACATCATATAAATTTGTAATCAGCACTTTTCAATAGACAATTTAGTAACGAACGTCGCTTAAAATTTTCTAGACCTAAAATTGTTTTTTTTTAAATTAATCTAAGTTTTGTATATTCTCGCCCGTAACTAGTGCGGCATAAATGTGTGGAACGAATGCTCAAGCCCGTTTGCTCGAGGGAAGACCTTGGAGGGTAAAACGGGGCCAAGGACCCGAAAATCACAGTATCTATGTGATTGATAATTATTTTTTTCTTGCAATCAACAATTTTAGATTTCAAAATTTAATTTCAAACTGCTTGCGCTGCAGCCGGCCACACTAAAAGATCTCGTTCATTTAGAAGTGCACCAAAGCGTTCATTAGTTGTTTTAACACATAGTTAAGTTCTATCAAGTGTTTCATATCTCCGTGCTAGTTAATTATCACTATTTTACACGACGTTAAATATACATCCAGTCGGACAGTTACGGCCTTGTCGAAATATTTCGACATCGAAATTCGACTCCGCCTGGCGTTAACTCGGTCGTTGACCGCGTGTGTGAGAGCGTCGTCTTGCTGTTTCTTTGTTGCTTTCGTTCATTTATAAAAAAGTTCTCATTAACTGATAAGTAAAAGTGACGCAACGTGCTCAAATGGTATTTAAGGTTACGTTGTATCGTGAAATATCACGTATTAGCATATTGAGGAGATATGTTCGAGAGTTTTGTCCAAATGTCGCGCGCGGTATGGCTACATTTCTCAATTTGCACCTTCTAGGCAGATTTATTGAACGCGATGTCTTAATCAAAGAAAATGTAATCTTATTATTAAACATACAATTTATTATTGTGTAATATTTAATAAAATCTAGAACTTATTTGAGAGATACGATTGAATATAGAGTAAACTGAGGTTATTAGATTATAATATACCTATTAAAAAATAATTGTGTGTTATGCTGCAGTAATGATACCACACTGTACATTTTGTTGTAAGTAAAAAAAATATAATTATAAATATCTATGCATAGACTGTAAGAAATGTTATCTTAATTTGAAACAGCATTCGTCGTTTGGATTGGATATTTACGAAACTCCAATATACCGGTAATAATAATAAACTACTCTAACTAATAAAACTTTACGTAACTTCGGGGAATATTTGATTGCTCCGCTGACTTAAAATGTAAAAGTGTAGAAATAAATGAAGGTAAAAATACTTAATTGAAATGCTAGTAAAGTTCAAATTGATTTGATAGGTAAAGTCAGTCACAAAAGTTGCTAAACAAATGTAAAACTTTAAATCTTATATATTATTTTGTCTCCTTAGCAATGTTATTTTTTCTTGACTAAGTTATAAAAGGGTTTACTTTATTTAAGATAAAGAAAAAAAATCTCTTAAACTTAACGAGTATAAATTTAAATTTTGACTTGAAGTTTGACTTTAAGGCTGACTATAGAATGGCTTTTATTCATGACTAAAAAGCCCTTATGCCTTGTATCTACGGAACATAATATTATTAAGGATCACCGTGCTAATTTTCATCTTATGATGTGACAGGTGGCCAGTCATCGCCATTTTGACCTTAAGATAAGGATGTGCAAAAAATTTATAGCTAAGCTAGATGAACAAAATATATACGAAAACAATGTTTAATTTTAATTCGGCACCGACTTTAAAATTGGTAAACAATATATATAAGCAATATTAATTATTTTATAGTTTTTAGTGGTTTTTGAAGGCGGTATATATTTATGGAGTTCTGTGCTGCATCTTCAGTGTTCAATGTCAAAGAACAACATTTTTAATATTGTATTATGTTAAAGCTATATTTACTAACTCAACACAAATAGGATCATCAAAACAATATTTAATTTTGTGAAGTTCCCCTTTGTATCTTCGAAGGTTCTATACTAAGTAAATTAAAATACGATCATTCAGAAGCTAAATAAAATCAATCACAAAAAGGATCATTCAAATCGGATCCGGTGTAAAGAATCATAATTGAAGAAACATAAATAAATACGACAAATAGATAACTTCTCTTTGGAGTTGTTAAAATTATTTTTTTTTAATAATGGTCATGTGATCAAGGACAATACACTTCTTATAAGGCGCTTATTTTGATTAATTGCTGTTTGTATAAATAACTGATAAGAATAATGAATTGTTATGTGAATAAAGTACGTACGAGTGCAGTAATCGGTTATCTACTCATTCCATAGTGATAGCAATCGGTGTGATAGATGACTTATTATTTCCAAATCACAGATTCGATTCACGTATTGTGTAGTTTAAGTGTGATTGATATTGCGGATATATATTTTCCGGCATTAGATTGTAAACTTTTCGATAGCAATAGATGTATATGTATTATGCTTTAATGTATTACATTAACATCACAAATGATAATAAATTGTGAAATAAAGATGTTACTTCATGTATTTACATGTTACATTGGATCGAATCGGTCTCATTCTCAACTGTGAACTACAATTTGTACGTCTATTCCAAATGAATATAATAATTATAAAATAATTATAGCGTCATTTTCGACCTTATTACATACGTATTAAACAAAAATACAGTTGCTCTTGTAAGTTGTCTACCAACAATATGCCAGAAAGGCGAGTTTTCCAGTGGAGAACTGAAACCCTCCTACTATGAGGCCAACGAACGATTACATGCAACCCCATTTTAAACCTACCGTGGCAAACGAGCGACTTTTAAAACTGGGTCACAGTGTGAAGGGACGAAATTGGGACGAGCCCTACTCGAGAAATGAGGGCGTTATTTACAACCGCAGGCATAATATTTGTTTCGAAATGCGAGATACAAAAATGCATTCTTTATTGTATTTGCGTGGATAAAATCTTTATGATATTACTGGGTTTTTTAATTTTATATTTTGTATTTTAGGTATCAAATTCTGTTTTGGATTTTAAATGTCTGTTTGGAATTTATGTTAGTTATATTTGACTTCGCGTGGACTTTGACTTATTGATCCAGTGTTGGAAAGTGAAATACTTGGGTAGCTCGCTGAGTCGTGAACTTCTGGGTTCAATTCTTACTGTGGACATTTTGGATTCGAGAAGTCACACGGTGATTGTGTATTGTGTGGCATAGGAATTTGTGTCAGTTATGTCGATAAAGCCACTTCCTAAAACATTATGGAACAGTATTGGACTTGTTCAACTGTGGGTTCGTTAGTTACATCTTTGCCTTCCCTTTCCTGGTTGAAAGCGTAAGCTTATTTTGTATTTACATGTATTTGACACTGATTAATGAAGTCGCAGCAATAATTTACTTGAAATGTCATTCCTACGAGAATCAAGAATGTCACCTTACAAGTTTGTATTTACGCACGATGGCAGTAGTAGAAAGTTGTCCTTTATCGATGTCAACTCTATACAAGATTACGAATTCAGCAAATATAATTTGTTTATTTGTTTTGCTTGGCTGGTAGGTATGTCATATTTATTTATGGCTGTTTTTGCTCGATGAATATGTCCAGTTTACAAATGTGTCTTAATTTTATTAGGTAAGTATCTGTAGTATAATCTTAAAACATGGAAAAGTATATAAAATCTTATAATATTCTAATACACTTTATAAAGAGGAATAAAAAAAACATATAAAACTAGTTTTATACATTTATTTTTAATATAGTGAAATAGACTTGATAATTTGTAAATTAGGTATAAAATTGCATCAAAACGCTTTTATTTGAATATCATCAACGTAAAATGTATGACATAAAAAATATAATATGCATATTCAATGTTAATACATCAGATTAAAATATTAAAGTCATATTAAAAGCAACCGAAACCCATTACGCATCTGTGGCTATGTAATGTGTGGGCATTGTAATATATTACGAACGAGTTTAAATACAGATTAGATAAAATCTAAAACGTTAACCTAGGACATGAAGTATATGCCAAGGCCTATTAAGATTCATTTATGCGTTGTTAATGCATATTATGATGATCATTACATCGTTGCCACAAAGCTATCCAAGTAATATAATAGTATGTATATTATGAACTACTGACACACAATTAGTTAGTTAGCGATTGTATGCTAGAATGAAAGTAGAGCGAGATTAGCTTTTATCCCATTAGGGATCGTTATAGCAATACTTTTCGCCTCAATTCATCATCATCATCATCATTTCAGCCGGGAATCGTCCACTGCTGGACATAGACCTCCGCCATTGAGGGTCATAAGGACCGGTTCTGGGCCGCCCTCATCCAAATCGCCTCAATTACAAATATATTTGTTTAGAAAGTTATGATTACCACGATTTATAAATCCAATCCGCATCGTCTCTACCTTTGCGGCAAATGATGAATGCTCAAATTGTGCCTCTGGTCAGTACCCTGCGGTTGTTCTGACTATGGAACATATGCACGGAATGAAAATATGCCATCAAAAAACATGTCATGTCGACAAACGACCACTTTACAATACGATTTCGTGAATTAGTACTTATTTGTAAATCCTAATGTAGCTGAGGTTACATCACAGGGAAACCCAACAACGATAACAGAATGCAATAAATACTTAAATAGGGTCCTGAGTGGAATAAGAGAAAGGTCCCGGGAACTTCTTACAATATGGATGAACTAAGTCAATGCCGGGCACGTAGTTTGTGGTAAATCCAGATTTTAGAACTTCTATACAGTACATCTTGGCTAAAATTTAATAGAGGCTTATAGGTTAGTGAGAGTGGACCCTGATGCCAGATAGGTAGTTATCTAATTTACTTTGTATTGTATAAAGTAAGTATTTGTATTCGTCTAAATGATGAATTAACGATAATTTTACTGTTCCCAATATTCCCTGACTGTTCTGTATGATTTTACTAGTCAAAAGATTGACAACTAAAAGTTTTCCTTTTTAGTAGCGACAAGTAAAACATTTTTTATAAATAGTTCCAAACAATTAGGCCGTGGAGAGAGAGTCGATCTGTCCGATCAATATGGCCGAGTTAGAAAATTATTAGTACTGGAAAACTGTATCAAAATAATGGATTTATAATCATCATTCATCAATTACCTGGTATCAGACCAACACAAGACGAACTGCAACCCTTAACCAGGTCCCAGCAACGAGAAATCAAATCTTAGACCGAAAGTAGGGCATATAAGTATCCAATGATAACGTCGCACTGTCAACTGTCAAGTATGATTAACAGTTACGAGTGATGTGAAAAATATTCTTTGTGATGTCCAACGATGCTTCATAACATTAACCTTGATTACTTTGCTCGTCAGCGAAGAAGTATGATTGCGTTATTACAATTTAATAAAATTGCCTACATTGAATAATGGTATAAATTAATATATTTTTTTATCAAACATCGAGATCTCATGTCCGTATTTATCTTTTTAGACGTGTGTTTTGGATTTATTAATTTTAATTTATGTTAATATCTTCTTTTATTGAAGTTGTTTTTATCTTAAAAAATAAAGCAAATAATACCTCTCATACATTTAAGTATGCAGAAAAATTCATAAATAATGTATTTTGTATTTTAAAACAACGATCAATATAGATTAGGTTTTTTTGCCGTCCCACTAACCATGTATTTTTTATTTATTTTACGTAATATTCAAACGTTGATCAGCTTCAAAAACGGCAAGTGCAAATACTTGTATTTATTTAAAGTTAAAAGTATGTGGAAGATGCAAAATAAATATGATATACTTAATATTCAATTCAATACAATATTACGTGATACAATAACGATACACATTATTTGCTCTAAAGTTGTGGATACTCCTTGGCGTTTGTGGCAATCCATCAGTAATCCCCATAACCTTTAAATAATGTAAAAACGCTGTATAAAAGCCTAAACCCCAATCACCTTATTTCGATATAGCCGAACACGGCGGCCAAAATCGAAGTCAATTGACATTATAAAGAAAACAGGTGCAAAATGTAAACAAAGTTAAAAAGCGGTCGTTAAAATTTCGAATTTCCTCGCCTAAGGAACAAAGAAATTCCCTTTTTGTTCCTTCTCCAATTTTCACCCATCAATAACAGGCGGGAATGTCGCGTGACATGGCGCAAATAGCCATGGAAACGAGCATTCCTTGATTTTGTGTATTATTTAATTCTCGGCACGAGACGTCTGGCTGTTTTAAAGTATTAACTTTTCAGGGTCAGTATCGATCAATTTTTTTTGGTTCATTTAATGCCTACGTCTAGTCGTACATTTTTAATACCAACTTTTTTGCGCTACTACATATCTCCCTAGTGCAATCAATCAGAAAGTGACTTCGCTAAGGTGTTAAAATTAAAACTATTTTTCGCATTTTATCGTGGTTTCTATATTTAATTTTCTCCCGACGTTTCGAAGACTGCAGCCTCCGTGGTCACGGGTGGGACTGATGTGTTGGTCATCCGCAAAGGCAAAGATACAATATCTACCAACATTTTACAATTATACAACTTTTTAAATTTTGGTGGTCCGATCTACGTAGAACAGTGTTGAGTTTGTTGAGGTGTCGAAAATTTTGTATTAGTAATGTCATCGGTTTTTAAAATAGGTTAAACTATAAATAGTTGTTACATTATACGTACTTTACAAATAATCCAGAAGAATCTATTCGTTTTTAGTTTTATCCAATCAGTCCGAAGCGAATGTCTATGATGTAGAAAGGTCATGAGGAAACATTTCGGTTAACATCCTATAATTGCGAATACAATGTGTGTTTAAAACGGATCATTGCTTTTGGAGGGATACACGGACGTATCACGTTTTAGAGACCTGAGTACATAACTTAAGTTAAGCAATTTTTAAGCGGAATGTAATATTTGTGTTTAACAGTTTAATTCTAATTTTAAAAAGTCTGTGCAAGGTTTTTAGGTGAAAATATCGCACGGCGACGGCGTCAACATAAATGGCATTTGATAGTTTCCCTAAAAAGTCAAGTCTTTAATGACGAAACAAATTTTATAAATAAAAAAAAATCTGATTCTTAAAAACTTAGAAACTCATTACCTAATATTAAAAAATATTTTATGTGCGTTTTTATATAAACAACTTTTAGAGATTAAAAATCTACCACTTGGCTGACATCTCCAGGGGTATTCATCTTTTTATCGATTTTTAATGTCACGCCTTTAAGCGCTGGGCGCCATTAAGGTCTGCGGAAACCTTAGTAATCCCGGTACCGTATAATAGCATAATGATTAGCCTTTTTCACCCGAGAATACCGTAAGACCACTACTCTGCAAGGGATTGTAATGATAGATAATAATTGCTGTGTTATAAAGTTATAAGGAACACAAAGTTAATGCGTTAAACGATAATAAATAGAATTATCTTTAGGTAATTCTACCTATTACCACAATTGGATAATAGAATATATATATAGAATGAATTCAGATGTAAAATATAACAAATTATTGATCCCAAATTGTATTACAAATGAAATATTTTAATGTGTATTATGTCTTTCTGTAGAGCATGCGGTGATAAATTTGCTCCTTTTAGTACAAATACCTTATCACTGCATTCAACTATATTGTAGGCTTATGAGTGCCTGGTACAGATTGCAGGTCGCCATCCTTTACAGTCTGCACTTATATTGCTGTTCGTTTAATCTCTGACAAAAATATCAGCCCGATACTAAAATAAGAAAAACGATGACCCAACAAGTCAATGAATATAATACAATGGAGATAAATAAATCACACCACAGTTTTAAAGACTGTTTTTAGTACCAAGTTGGTAATGTGTTGAGAATTAATAAACTATTATACGTCAACAAAATTAGTCAATGCACGTATTAAAATTTGAGGCCGACTGGTAAGGTGTCGCAACAATGTGGTATTTCGTAACATCAAAAATTTCATTCAGTGCGTGATATGATTACTTTAATATTGAAATCATACGATCTTTCTCCTCACTAAAAGCCAGATTTTTTTAAGCACTGTGGAATACTTCATTGATTTAGGTTTTTTGTAGCGGGAAAGGCTTTTCAAGCGGGCAAAGCTACGGCAACACCTTATATTAAATTATATTTACGTCCCTTGAATCCGTTGGACCTTAGGTCTGCTAGAAGTCGATTTTAAACTAAAAAACTTTAATCTATTTTAAATTATCAAAAGTTTAATTAGTCCCGACATTTTTGTTCTTGTCATGTAATATTATGTTATGCATCTGTATTTTAGAAAGTTTAAAATTAATTCGAGCCTTCAAAATTATATTAATATGTCTCCCCTCTTTGTACAAATAAATTAGGCTTTGATTAATAATATGCTAGCTTCGCCAACGTGAAAGAGTTTTTCGGGATAAAAGTACAGCTATATATTTTCCCGAGATAAAAATAGCACATGTCCTTCATAGGTAAGCCATACACGCTACGGTCTACCGGAGAGGTCAACTGTGCAGGTATGCCTGCGCAGGTATCAATTGAAAGAATTGATTTTCGATCCTGCGCCGGTCGCCTGCACAGGCTCAAAAATCCGCACAGGTCTATTCCCACACACATTGCGGTCTACCGGCGCAGGCATACCTGCACCGGTGGACCTTTCCGATAGACCGTAGCATGTATGGCAGCCGATAGGGCCTCAAACTACCCACATACCGAATACATCGAAATCCGTTCTGTAGTTTTTAAGTTTATCGCGTTCAGAGAGAAATACGTCGTGGGGAATTTTGTTTTATAAAAAGTAAAGCAATAGAAGTCTTATTTCGGCATATCTGTATATTTACTGATATTATTCATATCTATTCTCATTTGCAATTACCAACTCTAGAATTCGGACTTTATAAGGGATAATATTACCAATGTTGTGTTACGTGTGAGAAAGGTATTTCTTAGTAGTCTAGTTGTTTACAATTAAAATTTTGTTCTGTGGTTTTTTCTTTTTATAGTAACAACACCAGTACGCCACACGGTAGCACTAGGCTTATTGTAGGACAAGCAATGTGCTTGTGTCTTCATTCGAGTGTATTTTTATAATATTCAATTTTATCACTGTTTCAACTAAAGCCACATCATAATACAAAGAACATAGATGTTTTCCTGAAGTGTTTGACTGTCTGAGGTGCCATACTTCAAGACACTGTGAGCTAATTCTGCGTAGATCGGACCATTAACAGCTACAAAAAATATAATAATTGAATATGTAATTGTAAAATGTAGGTAGATATTGTAACTTTGATTTTTCCGATGACCAAAATCACGGTCTACCCTGTGACCATGAACGCTGCAAAGACTTCGAAACGTCAGGTGAAAATTATAATCCATATACAAATTGCGTTAAAATCAACAAAATATTTTTGTTTCAATGTCTAACATTCGCGTAAACATTAGAAATCATTGTTTCTGACTAAGCTATTAAATTTTTTACGTTACATCATAATTATTCACATTATAATAGGTTAGATAAGATGATAGATTGGGTAATAATTTTTTTGGTGTGCCGTTTAACCTCTTTTACATTTGATTTGCATACGTCCACCAATGCTGTACAGTGTTTAAATCTGTTTAACAATACAGATCCAGGTAGTTCATTTTTGCTCCTGAATTTACATAAAGTTTGTGTTGTTAAAAAACGACCAAAAATTATTCTTTGAAACATTTATTTTGGCATGTCTAACACTCAATAGATATTCGAGCGTCCTCGGCTCCGACCAATTTATCAAAATAAAACCCACATTTTTTTTTCAATTAACGGGTAGGCGTGCGTTAATGTGATACTATTAATTCCGCATAAGTAGTGTTTGTACGTTCAAGGAAAGGTGTTGTGTATTCCAATCATTTGTCATTCTGTGGCACTTGCGATGCATTATACATGTACTTGTGCGACATGACGTAACTGTATGGAAAATATAGCGAAGTTTTAAAGGTTATCGATAACCAATTAATTACTAGAGAAAACAAATCGATTAAAATAGTTTTTTTAATAACAGTTTTGTGGTTTAATTGGAATGGATGAGAAAATATTTGTTTTGATTAGTGGTGTTATTAATTTCTGAGAAAATATATGATTTATTTAAATAGATAGCATTTGAGAAAGTTGTAATTTAGAGTCAAGGTACTACAAGGCTTGGCAATAGTTACTTTTATTGCTTGACATGCTAAAGGTCCCCCATGTTATGAAAATGAACTTTGTGCCAATAATTTGAATACTCAAAACACAATAATAGATTCTAAATTAGTCAAAAGAAATGAATTTAAAATGTGATTAACTTTAATTTATTTTACACAATCATACATGACAAAAAGTTTGCGTAAACGAATTTATCCGCAAATATAAACCTTACTTAGTTTCCCTTGCGATATCGTTGATTTCCTTCGATTTTTCCAAGCATTGAAACACGGCATTGTGATTCGCTCCGATCGGTAAATTGGCCTTGCCGCCAAACCGAACGTAATTGAGTGTAACACAATTTTTTTATCTTTCGCCTTTATTATGTTAACATTATTCGAATATAATTGTCATTATTAGGCCCGCACAGGTATTTACAGAAGGGAACTTGGCAATTATTCATTTAAATGAGGCATTTACAGCAATAGTATAGCTTTTATGACAAAATATTTAAGGGAAAAATAAGTTCGCGTAAAATGAAAGTTATTCTAATAAATGGTCCATTTTATTAGCAAAAATATTATAATTTCATTGCCTTGATGTTTATAAACAACATTCAATGCCAACCAAATTCAATCAAAAGGCAATTTTTCAAAGAAAATACCTGTTATTTATATGATGTATGATTTTACAAATATCTTTAGCACAAAGAAATAGTTTAAGTACCTAATCCATTATTATATGGTAACCGTATTCACTTGTTATTAAACTACTCACAATTAAATTTAAAGATATTATTCGTCGGCACAATTATTTAAAAGGTCAAACAAAATATGTACTCGAAATTACGAGCCCTTTGTAACCAGTTGTAAAGCGTGCAAGAATGACGAACTGGGGCATTTACCCTGCCTATACCCTGTACAACAGTAACGAGCTTAAGCCCGGTAACCCTGTATCGATCGAAACCGCCAGAGACGAGCTAGCCGACTCGGGCCCACCTCTAATTCACTGCGTCTGAAAAATTAACGGTTTGCTCCAAGCGAGGGGTCTTTTGACCGCTTTATCAATCTATGCGCTGTGTTCTTTGGCGCGACAATTTGGACTGTTGGAGAGGTTGTTGGACTACATAACGTGCATTGTACGTCCTAGGCAATAGATGTATGTTTTCTTAGAATCTCAAAATCCCCAAAAAAAATTATTAAAAATTCAGTAGTAAAGTTTTCCGGTTTATTACTTATAAACTAATGAACCAATAATGAGAAGTCAGAGATAATTAAATGTGTAGTTAGATCATTAGAATGATATTCTTTGAAGTCATCGCGTAACATAAGTAAGTACTTGGTAGATAATATACTGCTGACTATTGATTAGTGTTAATTTGATTCTGATTACTAAGCATACAATGCAGACAGTGTGTATTTTTTTTTAACGAGATGTCTTTGCAGCCAACTGGGAGTTCATAAAACTTAGCCGCATAATACCTTTAAAAGTACCAAACTTCCATTTGTACTTATAAGCATAAAATTACATAATTTATACAATGTTATGGAAACTTCGCGAAAAGATATCTACTCATACAACTTATCTATTTGTGTAAAATACGTATTACAATATTGCCGTTGTTTCAAATCGATATTTTTTTTTATGAATTTTAGTGACTATTCATGACCAAAGTTACACGAATTGTTGTTGAGATGTTCCCGCGTAAAGATCTTTACTTCTCATAATTACTGATCACGTGATCAGTATCGCAATTTTTAAAAATATCCATCTTCGAACCTTAATTGTATTGTATATTCAATGTAGGTAGGTAATGTTATTTTTTTCGCTTGAAATCATGTAACAGCAATTTTGTGGCTTCATGATGATTTTCACAATGAAACGCTAACGCCCGGAGCGTACTGGCTTCGTTAAAATAACTGAAATTCTTATATTTTTAATGAATAGACTGTACGCGTACATTAAATCAGCAAATACCAAGTTAGTTTCTCTCCTATAATGCATGCATTTATCGCCGTGTTTACATATTTACTTTCTAACGTGATTATTATATAAGCGTGACCCACATGAAGGGCGAAAGCGTCGAAGGAACGAATATTATTAGCATTCTATATCTATCCAGCTGTCGAAATACTATGATTGGAAGGATACCAATTTTTTTTCATTCTGCCGCGGCAGTTTCTATACTGTGTTTAACACGGAATAGACTAAATGAAATTTGCACTGTCAAGAGCGACATGTAACTCGTTGGTCGCCATCATTATTGCTATGTTGCGCACACTGATTCGCTCCAAAACGCGAATAAGTAATGTAAGTAATAAGTCTTCTTTAAAATATAATGCTTCAGTTATGTTTGGAAATGGGAAAATACTATTGTAGACACGCGTAATCCGTATTTACGGGAAATACAGAGGCGTTTCGCTGTAACTGTTAAGTAAGATATAGAAGCGATACCTATTACGCGACGTTACTAAAAGGTAGTAATTTAGGGGAACTACGTACCCATTTAAAGGGAGGTGATGGCTCGTTGTATTTGCGCCTTCCTTAAAGAGTTTGTTATTCAACATACCTTGTTCACAGTTACAGTAGAAAATAACCTCTATCTGCCTTCAGAAATATGGGTGAAATATTTTTCTGAATTATCAGGTGGCGTTTATAAAAATAGGGCAGATAATGGTTATTTTTGATAACCCTTTATCGATGATACCTAATATCGAAATTTTACTAGACGCGGAGTGAACTTACCGACTAACTTCGAACATTTTAAAGATAGGACAAAGCGTACATTAACATTATTAACTACTGCGTAATAACACTATCATGTTCATAGAAATGTTTACGATACGGATACAAAACAATAAGAATTGCACGCGCCTGCGCAGCCGAGCGTTGACCGCTAGGAATGCACCGCTGCCGAGCGCATGCGCAGCTGTTTCCATGTTTTGCTAACGTGCGAGTATAAGACAGCAGACTACAATGTAAGAATATGTGAATTACTCGACTCAGTTTCCGTGATATTGGAAGTGGTCATATTAATGGTATTATTAATTTTAGTTATATTGTTGACAATGTAATATTCTGATTGAATTATTGAATATGATCTTTGGATCCCCAAGCAGGATTTTTAATGTGAAGTTCTTGAGTACATAATATATGGTGTTGCAGATCGTGGGAATTGTGGAGGCTCAAGGATTTAGTTATGAATCCGAAGTTGTTAGACTCCTAGAAACAAGAATACAACAGTGTGTCCATATTGTTACTTAGTGGTAGAAAAATATGAAGCAGTGTACCTACAATAGCCGGGCATCGCGCATACGAAAGACATATTATATTAGTAACTTGTTACTTATCAATAATGAGTAACAATTTACTAATATAAGTTATTAAAATGTAGAAACAAACTAGTATTCTAACTAAATAGCTTCAAAGCTATTTAGTTAGAATACTAGTTTGTTTCTTTTCTCTTCTTCTATTCTCAAGAATTCCACACATGGTCTCCTAAGTCATCATAATCATTTAGTAACTACATTCTAATGAATACGCAAGTTACAGTAATGAAGTGCCGTAATGTACTTAATATTTTTTTAGTTCGTTCAAAAACGATTATATATTATTTGTAACGTATAAGAAATTAATGACGATTACGTTCAGGTGTATAGTGCACATTAAAATTATTTGAGATTACTTCAGTAGCGAAGCGTCCATACAACTCGATTTCATTCGGCTTCCTTTTTAATTACGTTTGTCTTAGTTTTTTTTTTTTGCTAGGCAATTTTTTCCCGAGTTACCTTTTTTAAAATTTCACACTTCGACACTTAATTACTCGGACCTTGGTTCGTTCTCAATTCAAAACAAAAAGTAGTTCTAACCTGTGCCGCAAGAGGCCGCTGCGTGCTATACTATAAAGTTTGAATAGCAAATTAACAAACTTCAGTGTCGCTTTATTCTAAAGTTTGCTAAAATAAATAACTAAACTAAATAGCTTCAATTTGGTTTCAATTATTTGAATAATATCCCAGTGGTGTTTTCTGAACAAAATTATATGCGTTAAAATAATTGTTTTTTTTTATTTTCTCAAAGTACTTAAGAAAATGATTTAGGCAAATATGGCAAAACTTAAAGTCGTCTAATAAGTAAATAGCAAATAGTAAGATTATATACACAGAATATGTGACTATAATATCTGCTATAAGCATATTATTTTAGGATATTGTTCCGTTCCTCAAATCTCGACCGAAATTCATAATCTTCAAACATAGATTCTATGTGTTTTCAATCTTTGTATATGATTTCCCGTTTTATTTGCTTCCTTCGCCCTTCTGTCCCTCAGGACTGCATTTTTACTATGGCTGCTATATGGAAGGCATAAAGCGAAGCACTTGAGGTTTTATATTTTCACCAGACCTTTCCCTCTGAGAAAAATGTTTGCTCTACTAATTATTAATTCATGTTGAGGGTTAAGGGTCAAAGTTTGAGCAGTAAAGAGTTTGTAAAAGCATGTTCATGCATTTTGATGTTTAATTCTTGAGTTCTTTTATTCCCAGCCACAGCCAATTAAATACATAAGTAATCACATACAGACTCGTAAATTTAACATCTCAAAGAACCATGACCTGGAGTCCTGGAGATTTACACCTGCAACGTATGGCTTTCCGCTTCCGCAGCATTGAGTTTCCGCTTATACTCTCTGTGCCGAATTATGTCTATATCAATGTTATGCTAATTATAATGCATTTACAAACATATTTCCAAATTTCACACGCGACCCGATTATTTCCGCTAAGCTACATAATACGCTTAGTCATTGCTGCTCCAACACAAGAAAATTATTAGTTAATATGTGTTTGATCATGATTTAATTTCTATTAATATATTCACCGACATAACAGGTCGATAGCGTTAATAGATACCACGATACTGGCTCTGGCCTCTGCATAGCAACGCACCAACTAATTCTATTAACGTAATCACTCCAGCACACGGCGCGGTGCGTCCGCTGCCAAATTCCGACGCAGGTGGCCCTTGCATACAATCACAGTACGCTTCCTGTGCCTCGCCGCATATTGTCATTCAAATACTCGCGCAGATTATACACCAAGTCACTGACACTCTCACACGCTGCCGGAACACGTCAATTTTATTCCGCGCGTGATTGATAGTGTCTAGTAACAGGGTGGTCGCGAATCGAATCATTATATTTAGGCTTAGTCTTTAGATTGGTCAAGTAGTTATTTATTTTTTATCACTGTGAGAACAACAGTTTTCCATATAATTAATTTCTTATTTTTTACCTCTACATGCAATGATGAGTGATTTTTTACATAAACATTTCGTTGAAGAGTCAAACAATTAACACTCTCAATGATCCGTGACAAGCTGTAAGTTAGGACCTTGGATTAATAAAAACCGATGCGGGCGGAAAACTTGTACAACAATGTGAAAATAAAGTACGTAGATCGTGACGAGAAGCGCTGTAACGCAGTGTTGTTTGTGGCTTCATTGAATATGGATCGCTCCGAGGTCGGTCAGTGGCAGCAAGGTCATAATAATTTAATATGACGAAATTTTAAAGGCAGAAATATCCATGATTATTAATTATTTTTACGTTTTTCTTTCAACTGCGAGAACTAATCACTAACTAGACGTGAATTTAAATTCTTTACTTGCCAATACTTGTTTAGTTACCCAGATTAAAGCCGAAACAAAATGTATGAAAATGGACCTTGAGCTACCACCTTAAACAAATGATTTTATTCAATATGAATGGAACTTCCTTATCTGAATTTAAATAATACTCAAAATATTTATATGCTTTGCATTTATACATTAAAAATTTTAAGGTAGAAATAGATGTATTCCCGAAATACCCATGCATACCATTGTTTTCGCTTAAAAATCCGCAAAGAATATCAAAACTAAGTAAGACCATACAAAACATCGCATACTGATAAAGAAATGTTGGCCAACTTTGTTTTCCGCGAACACAAAGAGGATCTTCTTGTTTCCTATATTCTTTCAGTAGCGCGTAAACCAGTAGTTATGGTAATGTATGTTTTATCGCTAAAAGTATACAAGTCCCTTCCATACGAACGTGACTGTGTTATTGTTTTTAACACAGCAATATGTTTCAAGGTCAGTGTTGCCGTTGCTGGCCTGTGATGTAAGTGAAACTTTTTATCAGATATTCTCACGCTATGCTAGATTTGATATAGCCACGCGGAGCCGGCTCTTGCGAATTTGTGATAGTGGTAGACATCTGATAGATTCGGACGGGTTCTAATCTGATACGTAAAAGATAATTTGCTTACCTGCTCTATATTCGGCAGAGTTCAAAACAGTAGTAGTGGTTTTTTCTTATTGGTCATAATATCTCAATTAGAATTCGGCTAAAACGAGTTTGTAATTGACTATTTAAATTATATTTCCAATCATCACACAGCAAATCATTAGCCAAACAATTAACAGATAAGCAGTTTTAAAGCTATCGTCACGGTGTGTACTTGTTTTCATGTGTTGTGATTCCATCGTTATTCTCGGCTCTTGTGGACACCTTTGTGAGATGAAAAGCACTTACAATCCCACTTGACTGCCGACGGTGACTAGAGGCTCTTACGTTGACTGCACCACACTGGTGTCAGCTGTCAACTCATTAGGAATACGTCACGCAGAAAAATATATTGTTTGTTTACAAAACAAAGACTACACTAAAGTACATATACACAAAACATGCATTTATCCCCGAAGCGGTATGCAAAGTTGCAAACCAGTGCGCCCACTTCTCGTCAAGCGTGTTCCGTCCCATGATGTGATAGAGGGCGAGGCTATCGCCATATCGGGCATAGATAGGTACACTAAAGTAGTTCGTTTTTTTGTTCATGGCTTATGCTATGTTCACATACTGAGTTAATGATATGTTAATATGGCAATATGTGAATTGTACATATCAATTCTACTATAATATTGTCTACGACTTCTCCAATGTGGTTTGTGGCTCAAAAGTTTCATTTAACTTTACGTGACCTCCGTGTCCTGGTTGACTTTCAGTTATATGAAATTTCTTACAATTTGAGGTGTTTGACACAAATGTTATTCGAGTTTTTAACTGTATAATTTTACTCCGATAAGTGATGTTTATTGACATTGATTTATCAGTGTACTTTCGTGTATTTAAAAGAATTGTAACTTGCGTATTCAGATAAAAAAGGCATGCTTAATTTAAAATGCAATTATATTTATTCTGCTTACCAAATTGTACCACTAGTATTCTGAAGGTACAAAATGTATTCCGATTTTAGGTTTGGTAAGCAAGTCTGTAAATTACACAAGTAGGTGTCAATAATTTATGTTTTTAAATGTATATAACGAGGTTAGTGCACTTATTTAACCTCTAAGATATGAAACGAAGCCACTGCGTCAATGTGATTGTGTTGACTACTTAACATGTGCATTGAACATGATATGAATGAATTCGCATAGAATGTTAAACTTTGAACTTATTTCGTAATGATCATAGATTATGAGCGTTCAGTTTTTGGCATAGGCGAAGTATAGTACCTATATCAGAATGACATAAATCCAAAACGTATACTGTAAATAACACAACGCCAGAAAAAAATCGAATGACAATTCAGCTTGTTACTAAAATGCCTGATAATCCGACGTAGATACGTAAAAAGGATCCAACCCACAGTATGGTCGAAAATGAGCCGAGTATGCCAAATTAGTTCTAGTCTAAAAAATCAATATTTTCCATTAGTAAAAACATCTTAGTCAAAATATGTTAATTTGAACTTTTATTAAGAAAATATAAAGTAGAATATCAATGAGCATAAATTAAATTTAAACTTCAATCTTCACTATCTCAAAAGTGTCATTTTGTGGATTGGATCCTTTTTGCGTGTCTTCGTCCAATCATACTTAAGGTACTTATTCAGTACAAAACTAAAGTAATTATTCAAAAAACTTATGAATATCTGACAGTTCTACCGCGTTACACTGCCATCTCAAAATTAAATGTTGTCTACGTGCCCCTTAAATCCAGATCCTTTAAAACTTATCAGATCTACTCATAGTTCATACATACATGCCTCGAGCGCGTGTACAAAATTAATGTAAGTGCCTCGGAGCACCGTAATACGGATGTCTAATATGATTCATGAGCCTGTCGGAACTGAGAGATGCGGAGAGAGACGCACGCACTTACCTACCTACCCTACCCTACCCGGCAGTATCTTGTGAATACTGTGACCTTGAGTAGCTAAGAGTTTCTTTTATTTATGGGTGAGGTTTTAGGCTCGAGGGATGTTTTTTCATGTGCCAAAAAAATAATGCGGCTGTTCATGTTCCCAGATTAGATGTTACTATCGTTCAGTTCAGCGCTATCCCATCCTAGTCAACAATGGTCTACGCTTCTACCGAGTTGCTACCACTTCTATCAAGAAAACTTTTTTCGATGGTTTGGGTAGAGTAGTAAAAGAACACAACAAAGTTTTGTTGTGATAAGTTTTACGCTCAACAAGTCAGGTTATTATTGTCATTTCTGTTACAAATATTACTCGTCGACCGATCATTGCAAATAACAGGCTTCGAGATTTAAGCAGCTAGTATTGTCAACGAAGTTCACATCACTCATACCAAGTAATTGTGACATCAGTGTATTAACGAATCTTATTAACCAGCCCATGGCTTTTTGTGACCTTTTAATGGAACATTTCAATCTTTTTTTTTTTTATTATCAGATGAATATTTTCACAGACTATATAAAAGAACTTATATGTATATGTTATAAATATTAGCAACTGCTTTCCTTGCAACCAGGATATATGTAACAGTCACTAAATTAGGAGTTTTCACATCAAGATTTTAAATGCAGTCATCACCAATGCAAATGCTTTCCACAATACCAATTATAGTAATTGTAACAGTATAACATGTAAAGATACTATTTAGACTGGTTGTCTGCGATGAGTAGACGGGCTTGATGCCCTAATGTATTAAGGAAGATGTAAAGGTCTTTAAATTTATAATTAGAGAAGATTGGTAGTTAACAAAACAGAACTCGATACCAGATTAAAAGCTTATATGCTTCAGTCGATACAAAGCAAATTCAAAGAGTATCTTTATTCAAGTAAGCAGTAGGCTAGTTAGGAATGGGACGGATTGCTGCGACGAATGTTCACAGGTTCAAACTCCAAGGGCATGCAACTCTGCCTTCCTACAGTTATGTGTGTTTTCTTTATACATTATTGCTTAGTTGTAATAATGAAGGAAAACATCGAGAGGAAACCTGCATACCTGAGAAATTCTCTATTAGAATCTTGAGGGTATGTAAAGTCTGCCAATCTGCACTAGGCCAGCGTGGTAGACTAAAGCCTTATCCTTCTCAGTAGTAGAGAACCCCCTACTCAGAAGTGAGGCAGTATTTAATATCTTCTTTTTCAAATGCCTCTTCATTGTTGAAGGTTAGCCGTCAGCATCTTGTATTTCTCTTTATGATTGATATCCTACCTTGCGCTGTTTGATGGTTTGCATTTTTCGGGGCATATTGTCACGCTGGAGCACGTTATCGTTCCTGACTTTTTGCGTCAGGTTCATATAGGATCATCATCATTTAATAGGGTTGATAATATATCTCTTTATTCACTTTGTATTACATTTTTAAAAATCCCACATTAAGCTGCCAGATCGACGTGGATGTTGTACACGATTTGTGTGCAAGGGATACTAATGGTCATTGATATGCATAAAATAATGAACGTAAACCGTTGAAGGTCAATTTTCATGCATTTGGATTCAGTTATTAAGTTTCATTTGTTTTCTGATAATGCTGTGTTGTGTATTTTAATACAGCAACACTTTATGATGAAATTAAATAAAAAAATATTCAGTTTAAATATGTCTTTATATATCTTTATCATAATTAGAATTATTTAACTCTGGTTTTATTATTCTTCAAAACTTAGCGTACGAGAGCTTGCGAAAATAAATGACTTGTTCATATATTTTTCGGAATAAAAAAAGGAAAGCCTCTATCTATGGACTCAATTTCATCTAAGTTCATTCGGCGGTTTCTGCGTCTACTTTTGAGAAACATCTACAACGACATGACATGACAAATTTTCAATCTTAGTAAGATGATAATAAAGGTGATGACATGCACATGAAATAAAATTTTAATTTACAATCGCTTATTATTATTTGTTTACATTAGTATTTTTTTGAACAGTTTGTTTAATGCGTAATAACTCCAATCTTATTTTTTGTTATTGTTATATTCTTAAAAAGTGGTGGCAAGTTTTTCTCATTCGTCAAGGTCGGCGCGGCGTTGTTTTGCAACCGATCCGACGACAAGTCTGCACTCGCGTCCACCACAACGTTCATTGACCCACTGAACACGGCACTGCCATCGCTTCGCACACTTCGTAGTTAATTGTGGTTTCTTGCTGGCCACCCCGGACCCCACGCTATTTGTTGATTTATTATTCTTGACGGAAAACTACGACCGGGTCGTTAATCACCTCGATTTCATTAATTTGATTTTCTTTTTTTCTAATGTTATACGATCATTGGAAGCACCCGTAAATTGTTAATTATGTAATACATAATAATAATAATCCTGTATTGTATACTGCCCACTGCTGGCACGGGCTTACTCTAATACTGAGAGGGTACAGGTCTACTCGAAGGACAGCTTTGAGAGTCGCATAGGTAAATATGTGATTTTTTTTACTCTTATCTATACGGCTATCAAAGCTGTCCTTCGATTAGAACGCTCGTGATTGCAAAAAGACGGATATCCGTAGACGAAAAAAGCCCTCCTGCCTATGTCCAGATTTCCTAATGATGTTTCCTTTACCGTTAGAGCAAACGATAATTCACAAAGAATACACACATAATTTTTAGGAAAGTCAGAGGTGCGTACCTTCGTCTCTTGGCCATTCCACTCCAAACTAAGCTCTGACTTCATAATGAAGAATCCTCAACTCTACATCCGTCTGGATTTCATACGAAACGCCCTCTAATTCCCCATTTTCCATAAGGTCGGCAATGCACGCCACACGATAATCACTCTGGCATTGTGAGTGCTCGTAACTGACTTTGCTCATTTACCATCAGATGACCCTTTTGCTCGTTTGCCGGCCTTCTGCGGTAAAAATGTCAAACAAGTATCATAACGTAGATATTACAATATCTATACAATTATCTATAGTCAGAGACAGAACTTATAATATTGTATTTATTTATATTTTTGCGTTGTTAATATTGAGCTTAATTTATATTTTCACGTATTGTAACCCCTGATTTAGATACTTGCCGAGTACAAACGAATAGTCACGAATACGAGTGTGTTAACAGCTTATTCGGATGTATTCGTATTCACAATTCATAGTCTATATTCGTGCACGAATTATTCCCCAAATTATTCTAAATGAAGAATAAGATTCAAGTCCAACCCAGAGGGTCTGACTGGATCATACATATTTTTAAATGTTTTAATGTACCCAATAGAGTAGCAAAGTTGGTTTAATCTCGCGTCTGGCCTAGTTTTGCAACCTTGACGTAGGTACTCGCCGTTTCTAATAATAATAACAGACACGTTTCCACATCACGGAGAAGTGCCGATTGGATGGATAAATAAATATAAAATAATATCGTCGGCCAGGTATCCGGTCATCTTACAAGACATAAAGTGCGTATACTATATATTAAATAATTTTAATTTCATCGATATTCAGTTTAGTTCTAATGTAGAGGAAATTTCAACACAATATGATGAAGAAAGCACTGTACATTGCTAGTGTGTTTTAGGGTTTTTAGGTAACTTATTTCAGATTACACATGTCAATGTAAAAAGTGCATCCGAGCACAGCGGAAGACAAGTTCGAAGAGTCACGAATTGCGTTGCAATAGTAATTCACTATTAGGAATTTTAAGTAAAGGCTAATTTTAACTGTCCTACGGCTGCTACCTTCACGAGAGCGAATCGGAAATGTTTGTGTCCCTACAAGGAACATACCTGCTTGGTCAAGGATTTGTTTGTGCTCATTTGATACAAGTTGCTTATTAAAATGTTGTATTACACCATTTCAATTCATTTCGAATAATAATTATTTTTCCGGCTCCAATTTTTTTTAATACAAATAGACTATCTTACAAAGAATTATACAAATGTGTGATCAGTGACTAACCATTTTCCGGTAAGATTTTAAGAAGTTACCTTAACAATTATTAATATTTACAATTTTATGTTTTCCTAATATTAGTACTTATTCGTAATAGAGGGAAAAACAACGTAACTCTTATTATTAAAATAATTACATTTTCCCTTAACTTTTTTTTAAAAAGAATTATCACACTGCACAAAGTAATCGTTTTATGTCAAGATTTCGCTTCTGCAAAAGGAACCTTGCTGTGTTTTATCAAGAGCTGGAGTTAACAATTTGCATCGCTGAAGCGGCAGATGCGGAGTCTAACAAAAACTTATCTAGAAAAACAACTCACAAGTATAAATGAGTTCTAATGACATAAATATACGAATGCCGGTGATTTCATAATGATATGCAGTAACTAGCATTACGTAATGTGTACTATTAACTCGAATACTGAGATGTAGGTGTTGCATACGAATCAAACCGTCTATAACGAAAGCATTGGACGCAGAGTGTTCTGCTGGCTTACTCTTGATTACAATTCCAATCACTAGATATTGGAATTTCAACGTTTCGTACTCTTGAGTTCAACACTAGCGCCAAATTGGTTTAAGATTGCGTGTCCATTTTAGGGAACTAAATGGAATCGGGATCGGGATTGGCGAGACACAAAACGCTACTCTTGATTTAATTTGACAGCAGTATATTGCGTTAATATTGTGCACAAATTGTTTGGCGATTGTGATTTTTCCAATAACGAAAGTGTAACTTTTTTGAAATTGTTTTGCGTTTTAAGTGGTTTTAACTTAATAGTAAGTCTATAAAATGGCAAGATTAGCAATTATGTACCATATTATACGTAAATCACATGTAAGTGAATTAAAACAAAGGCGAAATGACCGTCGAATGATGCGATACACAGATCGAGCATTTTCTATGTGTGAAAACGAATTTATAGCTAATTATAGAGTTAGCAAAAATTTGTTTCAAGAAATATACCAAAATCTAAAGGCTTTTATGCCAACGCCTAAAAGAAAAAGTGATATATCGCCTAAGTTTAAGGTAAGTAAATACGTTGCGTTAAGTAAATGGTAGCAGTTACGTCTCAACTCAACATTTATATTATTATTTAACTTACAGATTTTAGTGGCATTATCATTTTATGCAACAGGCAGTTACCAAAAATTAGTTGGTGGCACATATGGGACACTAATGTCGCAGCAATCTGTATCTCGCGCCATACGAGATGTAACAGCAGCCCTTAACCATCAACTAGTACTAAATAAATGGATAAAATTTCCTCAAACTCGCCAAGAAAGAGATGCAATAAAAAGGAGGTAATACCTAGTTATTTTAACCCTTTATGGTAACTTTATATTATTGTACATGATATATTATTGACATTTAATAGCTATAATAACTTTCTTTGTTTAAGGTTTTATGAAAAATATCATATTCCATCCATTTTAGGATGTATTGATGGCACACATGTAGCTATAATAAGACCCAAAGAAAATGAAGAGAGATATTTTAATCGCAAACATTTTCATTCCAAAAATGTTATGATTGTATGTATATAAAAATAAGAATCTTTTTCTCTCACTTTCTAACAAATAAACTTGTGTCTTTTATTGTTTATATTTTTTAGATAAGTGATGCAGATTTAAAAATTTTGTCTGTAGATGTTTCCTATGGAGGAGCTACACATGACAGCTTTATTTGGAATCAGCATCCTGTAAAACAACATTTAATCAATTTGAACAGTAATGGAGAAAATGTATATTTATTAGGTGAGTATTATTTTGAAATATTCATAGATTTTATTATGAATACATTTTAATTAGCACCCACTTTTAGGTGATTCTGGATATGCACAGTGGGAATATATGATGACACCTATAGTGGATGCTCCTGTAGGGTCCCCGGAAGAGTATTACACCAAGATGCACTGCCATGCTCGAAATACAGTGGAGCGTACTATTGGTGTACTTAAAAATAGATGGCGGTGCTTATTACGGCATAGGGTTCTACATTATCATCCCGATGTAGTGTCCAAAATTATCAATGCTTGTTGTGTCTTGCATAACATATGCATTACCAAATTAGATAATACAATAATATATCCTGAGGGGAATTCCGAAGATGATGGACATGACAACCTTAATGTAATATTTCAACATTTAACTGCTAGTACAGCAGCTGCTTACCTAAGGCGAGGCATAGAAAAGAGAGCTGTTTTAGTTCAACAGTTGTGGGCACGTAGAATGTAAGCATGAAGTATCAGTGATGGTGGTAAAACTGCGATTAGATATTTTTAAATATTTTTAGTTATTAGGTACAGTTGAAAATTTTAATTATTTTTTATTACATAGTATTTTGAGAGCTATTAATGTAATTAATGAATACTTAAATCTCACACATTTTTATGCTATAGGTATATTATAGGTAGTTGAACAGTAGGATAAACGTGCCATTTAAAAAGGAACAACTTTATCTATACCTTTTAAGTTTAATTGTTTTATTAATGATAACATACTATTTTTTATTTTTGTCATTTCATTGTGTTTAGAGAGATTTTGTTTATATTAAATGTCTTAATGTTATTATTTTCAATTAAGTATAATATAAGGCATATATGTAGTTTACTAGTTTTAAATGTGAGAGACTTGATTTGTCATTATTCTTATAGCAAAAATAAAAACTTCATGTTGTAACTAGTTAACACTTATAAGATTTACTTTTTAATTGATTTTGTTAATTTCTTTTATCTTAGCTACTATTCCTGACATTGCATGTTTTTTAACTTAATTCCTGTTTCTTGTATAACTTCTCATAAATGAATTACTTACTGACTTAATGGCTTAAGAAATGAAAGTATAATTATTGTCAATATTGTCAAATAATTTATTGATTATGAACAAATAATTAAAATATTCCTAAAACTTAAAATATACTTTATTTATTTATTACATTAGATTAACCCCATAACAAAAAATATAACCCATACAAAAAAAATATATTAAAACTACAAAATATAAACTACTTTCATTCACAAATAAATTGGCAATAATGTTAAGGCTCTGACACCTTTTATCTTCTAGCCATTTCTAAAATGGCATTAGAGATAGCTAATAAAGCATTGGCAATATTGCCCATTTGCTGTGATAATTCAGCTAGACTTCGCGCAGTTAGCATTTCTGCTTCAACGCGTCGCTCTTCAATATTGGCGAAGCGTTCCATCTCATCCACAGGCCTCCGAATTGAAGAGCGACGCCGACGTGGTGGCTGTGTGGTGGGCTGAACTGGCGCAGGTGTTATCGGTGGAACTGAAATGTAATAATATAATTATTTACAGTCTACTAAGACTTTAGTCATTACAAAATTCAAGTTAAGTAACAAATGATCAAGTGTTCTTACCATACGCAAAAATATTATTGGCTCCAAAACACCTAAGTGGTTTGTAACTCTTATAAGTGTTTATGGGTGTGGACACTTAAAAATCTTTCAAACACTTATAAGGGTTTGTGTGATTGATGTATTGTTTTTTTTATTTTGTTTTGCATTCCCAACAAATTAAAATACTTACTTATGGATGTTGCTTGCATTGCATCACCCTCTGATGTAGTAGGTATGGGGGATAGTTGGATATTTTCAAATATCTGTATTTCTTCATTTTGTTCTGTAGCTATTTCTGGGGTTGCCTGAAAAAGTAATGTGATTTTTGATTATAAAAAAAATATTTTATAAATTATTAAACCAAAAACATTTTAATATATATTATGTTACCAATTCTGGGAATGGATTAACTGTTAAATGTCTGTCGCCAATAGCAAATTCTTGGCCACCCATTACTGCCATCAATCTCTTTTCTATGGCAGACAATGTGGGCAAGTTATCTGCCGACCCACCACCAGTGCGCCTAACTGAAGCAGCATACTGTGCACAGTGTTTCTTTAGTGCACATTTCTTCTCTGCCCAGTACTAAAACATACATAATATATTATAATTAATTTGTTTCATAAAAATAGCAGATACATATTTAAGAATGATTTATTATGGATAATGTTACCTTAGCCCATCCTTGACCATCTTTAACAGCTCCTCCAAGAGCATTTAAAGATGTTGCTACAGTTGCCCATTTCCTTTTGGTCTCGATTTTGGCTTGAGCAGTCCGTAACAACCCTTTAGCAATACCTGGATTTTGCTCCAGGAATTCCACTAAACCTTCGAGCTGAGCGTAACTTGGACGATTCATTGTCACTGAAGAAAAAAAATCATTCACTTTAACACTATATTTTAAATGCACCGACTAATATAAAAATTTCAAAGAAAAAATACTTTGATATTAAATTTTATAAGTATAAAGAGCACATAATAATAGTTTACTTACCACTTGATACTAAAATAGTTAATATTTGTAAAATCAAACTGTAGAATGTTCTAAACGCTAACAATAATTCGTAATTCGTATTTTGAAATTGGAGACCATTTAGGATCACTTTTTCTAAATAGCGTAGTGGCCACGATCCTATCGCATACAGCCAGAGTCATGGGTAATATCATAAATTTAATAATATTCACAGGTAAAATGAATTGAAACGTGGAAGTTCATCAATCATAAAATAATCCATATCATATTTAATTTATTTGACTTGTTATTTGTAAGATTTTTCATATTAAAGACGTTTTACCGGTTTATTGTAATTTGTATAACAACACTAGTGTGTAACTAACTTCACTCATCAAAACACAATCGTGGGACAATCTCAATTTCAATCCAATGTTGACAACATTGCTTTCAAGAGTACCGAATATTGTGACAGCGATATTGAGATTGGAATCGGATTGGTCTTAGATTGAAATTAAAATTGATTTGGAGAGTAAACCAGCTGGCGTGTTTGTTTACGTGATCCCCATGCGAGATCTTATTTTGGATCATAAGTGGCTGCCGACCATCAGTTCCTTATTACAATATAGAAGAGACTGTATGAAATGGATTGATTGTTGTCCTAGGGCATTCGAATAATCGAAAATCCAAATAATTTAATGTATGAAGAAAAGAGATTTTAATACATAAAAATCTTTTTAATGAGCTTTGTTCGCGCCTCTGACTGTGCTAATTACTTATTTCGGCATAAAAGTAGCCTATAGCACTTAGGAGCTTACTATTAGTGAAAGATTTACAAAATTATTTAACTAGTTATCATGCAGTTTCACACGCGGTTGGCAATCCGAATAATCGTGAATCCGTATAACTGAGGTCCGGATAATCGAGTCTCCACTGTACCGATTTCCATTATAAACCAGTTCTGCCCGCTTCCAATTTCTGAATCGTGGGGCGGTTTTTGGAACAAATTCGTGTTTAATTTTATTGACTTGTCTGTTGTAATAAAATCTAGACTGTTCGTGACCTTCGCCGTGTCTAGATATTTGTATTATATTTAGACTGACGAGCATATTTTAGTCTCTATAGTCTTTATATCTTCTACACTGTTTCAATGTGCATCGTTGATTCGCATTTTGTCGTCACAAAGGGTATCCGATAACCAACAGTAACTGGACATAATATTACGTTGATATATAGTTGATACACAGCACAGGGTTTGATAAGCATGACAATGTCACTGAGGCGTGACGGAAAAATACAATTTATAATAAATTGTGTTCTGAATTTATGTATAGTGTTTTTTGATTATTTTGTAATGCCATTGCTTTATTTACTGCTCAACAGTCATAGATAGGTAATATTAGACCCATAAAAATTTACCGTAACTTTTCCTACTTTCAACTTTGACATTGGCAAAATCGTCGTCTGCCAACGATGGAGCCACAATCGAAAAATTGAATTGAATTGAAATAACATTTTTTTTAATTTCTAGTCGAGCTGTCGTCATATTATATTGAGATGCGCATTATTATTAATTTATTTAAACAAAATCAGAAGTAAATTTCTCATAAAAAATTAAGGTGTTATAGTATATCTGTTAAAAAAATGCTATGAATTTCGCGGTTTGTTATTGTTAATAATCACATTGAATCTGCTTTCGGTGGACCGTTGCCAAAAGAGGCAAGGTCTCGCTTTGTGTCAATGTCCATTAGCAAAATATTTTGTTCACAAAAACGGAATAAATAAATCTTATGTAAATGACATGCGTTTCCACTTGTTTTGTATTCGTCGTTGTAGATGTTTTCTAGACGTGGCATTGACATTGCAATATAACATTTAATGATGTATTCTTTGCGTAGCTTTTTATAATCTTATTTTCTTTTTATAATTAATGGTAAAAGCAGCTACCAATAAATAATGCTACAGTGTACACAGAACGTCAAGTCAAAATACGATCACACGTCAGCATGAGACTGAAGAAATTAGATGTTAAGTTTCGTCATATTTAGTAATAAGAGTTGGTATATCATTCAAACCTCACGACAGTGCTTTGAAATCTAAATACGTACCCATTACTATGCTTTGTAAACATCCAATATAATCTTGTGCTATTGTTAACGCGTTATATACAAGAGTCTTGGCGCCTGAATTCTCTTACATTTCGCAATTTATACACCATATCTTGCTTTAGACAAGAACACAAATGTTTAGCACGTCGTATAGTTGAGATTGCGTAGGCATGTGTGCCTTCACCCACAGAGACAGGTTTCGCGGTGAAGATACTCTCGTGTGTTGCAGGTACTCAGAACACATTATACACTGGTAGGCGAATTGGGTGTTTTAGCATTTAGTATTTGCTAGAACCTGAAGATAGGTTTGTGGCTATTACGTGGTAGCTCTTAGACCATGTAGTTTGTAAAACGTGTGTTCTATTTACAAGTTACTGCATTAATCTGATGTTGTTTCTCTGTTAGCATCTAACAAGTAATAACTAATCAAATGCTTTATCCGACATGACAACTTCTTCACTGTTCTAACATTCCTATATTAGTTTCGGTATTCCAGCAAGTTTAATAGGAAATTCGAGTACAGATGATATCCAAATGGAGTAAAACAAGATACATTATAATCAAGATGCATGAACTAACCGCACGACCGTATACGTATGTAAACAAATAAAGGCAGATAGTTTACGCGCATACTCACGCGAGCAGCAAGGTCGTCATCCAACACTGATGGCGGTAGGGCTTCGTACGAAACTGGGACGCGACGAGCCGACGGCACGCCATGTGCCAGCACGCCGCACGCCACTCACGTACCAGTTAATTACTCTTTGTATTATCTTGATATCTTCAACGTTTTATATTCGTTTTGATACGTGGTACGTAGGCAAATTGCGTTTGTGACGTGCGTAAGGATTTCGTAATTTTAGTTATAGCTGATGTTAAATTACTGATTAACTTTATGTTACTTACTGAACATAAGATGATAGTTGATTGGGTGGTGTAAAAGGGGTTAATCCGAAAATGGTAATCAGTATGTGTTAGCCATCATATATTTAATGTTGTTTTTTAATGGCTGTGCTCTTTAATGTTTCTAAATATGCGTTTAATAGCATATTTTTAATAAATTTTTGGACTCAATTACAGAATCATAGTTTATACAGTTTGTTAATTCAATCCAATTTCCATCCATAATTAATAATGGTGTAATTGTAGTGCATGCGCTGTACGGCAGCGCTCTGAGGTCTTGGGTTCGGATCCCAATCCCAATTCGAATTTGGGTTTTTCTGCTCAGTATCAGCCTGGAGTTTGGAATTTGTGTCCGATACGGCTATAGGTTCGCCCCATATCACATCATGGGGCAAAAAGTGGGTGCACTGGTTGCGCCTCTAGATATCCCTTCAGAGATAAATATGTGATGTGTATGTAAAATGATATAATTTATATAATGCCACATTTCCATACATAATCATATGTCTATGCAAAGAAAATTGCATCCGTGAGGTAATAAGAAAAAACTTGTTTAGAAGCTTTTTTATTTTCTGGAACACAAATAAATCAGCCACATCATAAATGTACGAGTAACGCGTCTAACAATCTTGACCATAGACAAACTGGTCGGGGAACAAGTATTACCAGTATTGTCCACGCCGTATAGATGGGACTTGGCTGGACATGAATTCAAATTGTACAATTTTAAACTATATTATTGCTTCAAGTTGTGATAGTTCTTCAGCTTGAGCTTAGAGGAGTTCAAAAATCAATTGATATTTGATTTCAGTCGTCACATTCGTGCTAAAAGGATTTTTGAATTTAAATAATGTGTAGGTACTTTTTTGAAGATTTTGTAGAATGACAAAGGTTTACTGTATGGAAAGGAAAGGCCGCTGGGGTGACTAAACAAGGGTATTGGGTTATTTTTCTTCAGTAAAAAATTAGCATTACCTTCCACTTCATTATTTTCTATTCATTTAAGAATAAACTCTATAGCTACTTAATATTGAGGCGTAGGTTTTTATTATAACCAGGAATAATGATCCACAGGAATGCCAACGCCCAAAACTCAACCAGATCGGCCATTTATAAAATTGATCACGTTTCTTATTTTGAGACACGCCAGTAAAGGAAATAATTAACGGCGATATTTTCTTAAGCTGACATTGGTAGATGACTAAATTAACTATAACGTAAGAGTTAGACGCTTAGGTAATTAAATAAGCAAGTAACTATTATTAATCTCTCAGGCTTAGGCCGATACGCAATAGATGTTGTCACAAAAGAAACTTTATACATGGCGGGAAAAGTACGCAGTGTACTCAGGTGTAATAGTGCTAGAAAGTTGATTTGTTATTGTTTTGTTCTTTTTCAACACTATGTGTCCCTTTCGCACAGCGCCACGGGCGGGGTTCGAGGATTGATTATGAAGTTCTACCCATGTCACGCCATCTAGCAGTCCACTGTGAACTAAAAGGACTTGACAAATCTATGTAGTTCTGCTACTCGATTAGAGATGGCGTTTTATAAATTTTCATCAACAAAAATATTCTCGAAAATACATGGTCCATTATTATCATAATAAAATACAAATATCGAAAGGAACTGATAGATTTTTTAATTATTATGTTTGTGTTTGTTACAGGTGTTAGTGGAATATGATGGTGTTGATTGGCAGCGGCGCGAGTGGGTGGCAGTTTACTCGCGTAGGACCTTTCGAGTGTTTTTAGTGGAAAGAACTCTTGTTTGGACACCTAGAGTGGTTGAAGGCAGAGAAGTAAAATGGCCTGCTTTGGTAAGTGTATTTCATTTCAGATTTTACTGAACTTGCTTTATACTTGATGTATGGGAGTTACACTAGATGGCGTTACTTACATCAAAAATGGTATTTAATATTTGAGGAAGTACTGTACTTATAGAATCCATTAACTAGGTATGAAATAATGTAAATTGAGATAAAAATAATTACAAAATATTTATTTTTATGAATTATTGTAAAATGTTCCTTTTAACTACTTCAATACTTTTTTACTTTTTTTGTTGCTAATTCGATTATTAGCTTCTAAAACGAGTAACGTGGACATTAAATACAACAATCTAGATTTACAAAACGGCCTCTGCCTATGCATGAGACCATTAAACACACCCGCATGTTTAGACAAAGTGTATAAAATTCGAAATGTCGATAATTTGTGTAAATATTTTGTATTTGGAGCGTGCACGGCCACGTTTCTCGTGTGATGAAACACCTCTGCGTGACGCGTGTCCCAGATCAACTCCATTTGTGTTGAATTCACGCGCGCGCCCCTGTTTTGTATGGATATCACGTTCTGTCTGTCTGAGGTCAAAACAAATTTGTCTTTTTCGCGTCGAGAGCAAAATCTTTTGGTGTTGTATTCATGTGCTTTTGGAGTTTGTAAATTTGATTTGATGATAATCACCCCTAGTTATTGTTTAATTGGTTTGAGGCTTATTTAAATTTTTGTATTTAATTAATCATTAGAAAAAATCATATTTTTAAAGATTCACATTTTAATTCTTATTGGATGGTCCACATTGTAGAGTCTAATTTAGGTTATAGTGATTCTAAACTTCAACAGATGGCGCCACGCGTCTTATACAAACTGTAATGAGTTTAATTATGAGCATTTAGGACGTTTTTTTTCTTTAGTTTTGTAAATCAAATTGGGATTATTGAAGAGGAATTATCATGGAGTTCATATGCGACAATTTTAATTTCTTAGAGGATTCTTTATTAATTTAAGATATTTCAACTTGTACAATGTTTGAAATGTAATCCATTTAGGACGATTTTTTTCTTTAGTTTTGTAAATCAAATTGGGATTATTGAAGAGGAATTATCATGGAGTCCATATGCGACAATTTTAATTTCTTAGAGGATTCTTTATTAATTTAAAATATTTCAACTTGTACGATGTTTGAAATGTAATCCAATTCTTTTTCAGACATTCACGCCACTGTCAGCTGACCTGACACTGCAGACAGACTCGCAGCCAGTGGAATACCTTCATGATCAGCAACTACAATTTCTCGATTACGCCAACCTCCAACCTTATCAGGTACACGATACACCCACAGTACTAATTACTAATTACTAATATGATGATATCCCTACGATATTTACGGACGAGACTCAATGATACATTAAACATTACCTCCTTTTCAAATAAGCAATACGTGTGTTTGTGTGATCGTAAATACACCAGGGGCCGTAGCAAAGATGTTTTTCTATAATCTTTAAAGCTAATAGAGAAAAAAATTACGAGGAAGACAGGTCCTATCGATAAATTTGTCACTAGGATATGTCATTCTCATACATAACGTTAGCGTTAACTGTAGTGTACTGGCTGGTACGTTTTTCTTAATATAATGTTTTGTTTCAAAGAAATGTCAGTTTGTAAATAAATGGATTCCGAAGTACAAACTCAGAATATTATTTCCATGTTTTCTGGAATTCTACAGTGGCGACGAGGAAAATTGAGAACATATTGTATGTAAGTTATCTCGGAGGAAGGGTATAGCGTGTTAAAATGTCGATTGGAAAAGTATCAAAATTCGACGTACAAAATGGTACGTGGTCAACATATATAGACCGACTGGAAATGTATTTCAAAGTAAATAATGTGAAAGAAGACATGAGGTTACCAACTTTAATTGCTGTAATGGGCGAAGAGGCCTATGAACTATTAGTCAATTTATCCAGTCCGAAAAAACCCTCAGAATCCGAGTACGAAAAGTGGTGGAGCAGATGCGGAATCATCTGCAACCCACACCATCGCCTCTAGCGGAGCGCTATAAATTTAGGCAGAGGAGACAAGAAAGCCAAGAAACTGTTGCCGTGTACGTGTCGGAATTAAAAAAATGGCACGTTATTGTGAATTTCGAGCAAATTTGAACGAAAATTTAAGAGATCAATTTGTCTGTGGGATTAAAAGCGAGGTGATTCGGCAGCGTCTATTTGCCGAAAACGGTATTCTGTCTTTTCCGGAAGCGGTGATGTTGGCGAGCTCATTAGAAGCGGCGGAGAGAGATGCGGCGGCTGTGATGGTTCTGAGTGCGGAAGTGACGGAATCACCGACGACTGCAGAGGGAAAAGTGCACTTACTCGCGTCGCATGAGCGTGCAAAGAAGGCTCGTGGCGGTCTTTTTGTTCACGGAAATAGCGGATCGCGGACAGGGCACAGAGTCCGCAGCACAGGTTGTGGCCGATGCGGTTCTATAGATCATGGTAATGTAGACTGTAGGTACCGCGACTTCGTATGCGGAAGATGCGGAATTGTTGGTCACTTACGGCGAATGTGCCGATTTGTCGCGGCATCGAAGACTCGAGCAAGTGAAATACCAGCGGTGGCAAGATCTCAGGGTCGCACAGGAATACACCACGGCCAAGCCAATCAACGGGAAAATGCCGAAGAGCAATCGGATGTAGAAGAGAACCTTCACCAGTTATGTTTAAATAATTATAAGGCGGTGAGTTTGCCCATATACATTGATGGTTGTACTATACAAATGGAAGTAGACACGGGTTCAGCTGTGTCATGCATTAGTAAGAGCACCTATGATGCGTATTTTAATCATCTAAAACTGAAGCCGCACAAGATAGTTTTTAATTTTTATAATGGTGTAAGTATAAAACCCATAGGGGTTATTAATCCGCTAGTACGTTACAGGAACAAACTAAACGATTAGAGTTGTTTGTAGTAAAAGGAGGTACTACCTCACTCTTAGGAAGGCAGTGGTTAACTGAACTACATATCAAAATACCACTATTTACCAATACGAATGTAAACCATTGTAATGTTGATCGGACTCATTTTAATAAAGAAATAAACTTATTATTTGACAGATATAACAAGCTGTTTGATGGACGTTTGGGCCGATTCACTGGCTGTAAGGCGACGTTGAAATTACGGGAATCGGCGGTACCGGTGTTCCATCGTGCGCGGCCACTGCCTTACGCACTGCGCGACCGTGTTGACGCAGAGTTAGACAGAATGCTGCGCGATGGAATAATCGAGCCAGTCAATTGTTCCGACTGGGCGTCTCCTCTGGTACCGGTAAATAAAGCGGATGGCTCTCTGAGAATCTGTGCGGATTATAAGGCTACTGTTAATCCTATGCTATATGTAGATAGGTTTCCGTTACCGAGAATTGATGACTTATTGGTGCGCCTAGGCGGGGCTAAATATTTTTCTAAGATAGATTTATCCCAGGCCTATAACCAGATAGAGTTAGATGAAACAAAAAATATACTGTGATAAATACTCATCGCGGCTTATTTCAGTATAATAGATTAGTTTATGGTCTAGCGTCTAGTGCGGGCATTTTTCAGCGCATAATGTGTGAATTAGTAAAGGGAATTCCTAATGTAGAGGTATTTTTAGACGATGTGATAATAGGAGGTAGCAATAAGGAGGAGCATTTGGCCGCTTTAGAAGCAGTGCTTGAGAGACTTTATATTAAAGGAATGAAATTGAAAACCGAAAAATGTGTTTTCTTAGTTGATGAAGTAAAGTATTTAGGATACGTTTTACATAAGGACGGCATTAAAACCGACCCAGCGAAATTGGAGGCGATTGATAAAATACCTAGACCGAGTAATGTTACGGAGTTGCGATCTTTTATAGGACTAATTAACTTTTACGCGAGATTCGTAAAGAATATGAGCACTATATTAGTACCGCTCTACGAATTATTCAAAAGGGCAAGGTTTGGGTTTGGTCGGCCGAATGTGAACGTTCTTTTAGTAAAATTAAGCAGTTAATGATGAGTACAGAGGTTTTAGCGCATTACGACCCAAATAAGCCTCTTATTCTGACTTGTGATGCGAGTGCGCGTGGAGTTGGAGCGGTGCTATCGCAACCGGCGGCAAGCGGGGCGGGAGAGCGCCCAATAGCTTATGTATCGCGCACTCTTACCGACGCGGAAAAGAATTACTCTCAAATACATCGTGAAGCGTTGGCAATAATATTCGGGGTCAAAAGTTTCACCAGTATTTGTATGGGCGTCATTTTCTCTTGAGAACGGACCATAAGCCGTTGGTATCGATCTTCGGCCCTCATAAAGGAATTCCAACGATGGTAGCTAGTCGTATGCAAAGGTGGGCTATCATTTTATCTGCTTATGATTTTGAAATAGAGTATGTTAGGTCGGAGAGAAATGGTGCCGACGGGTTGTCGCGTTTACCGATAAATAGTAAGCAAGATGTCACTGTGCCGGAACAAACTTATTTGCATTTTGTTCAACAGGCTTTATTGTTAGATTATAAAGAGTTAAAACTACAGACTAGTAAGGATCCGGTTTTATCGAGGATATTGAGTTTTTTGCGCGATGGTTGGCCAAGAGACTGTGATATCGAAGAGTTTAGACCTTATTTTAATCGGAAAGATGAACTCTATGAAGAATTGAGTTGCGTGTTGTGGGGCATAGATTATTGATTCCGGTGAAGTGTAGGGAAAAGTTTTGAGGATGCTCCATGAGCCCCATATGGGTATAGTTAAATCCAAGGCTATGGCTCGTAGTTACGTATGGTGGCCCGGACTTGATGAAGAAATAGAGCGCATGTGTCGTAGTTGTGAGATATGTGCTGCTCAGGCGGATGCTCCGCCGCGGCAAACTCCGAGTATGTGGCCGTGGCCGAATCATCCATGGACCAGGCTGCATTTAGATTTCATGGGGCCCATATTTGGGAAAACATACTTGATCGTAGTGGACGCTACATCTAAATGGACGGAACTTTTCCATATGAGTAATACAACAGGACCGAAGGTCATAGATAAGTTATGTGAACTTTTAGCAGATGGGGCCTACCCAAGCAGATCGTTACGGATAATGGGCCCCAGTTTACGTGCAATGAGTTTGGTAGTTTCCTTAAATCTAATGGTATAGATCACGTTTTTCGGCGCCATATCATCCTTCCTCAAACGGTCTCGCGGAAAATGCAGTGCGATCCTTAAAGAGGGTTATTAAGAAAGCAGTGCAGGCTAAGGAAGAAGTTGATAAAGCACTTTATACTTATCTTTTACACTATAGAAATACTGCGCATTCGACTACGGGAGAAAGCCCTGCAATGTTAATGTTAGGTAGACGGTTACGGACGAAGTTAGACGTTTTAAGGCCAGACAGGGAGAATTTTGTAAGGAAAGCTCAGCAACGGCAAAGTGGAGCTAGAAAAGGGGTACACAGATCTTTCGTTCAGGGTGAAGAGGTATGGTACCGTCAGTATTTGAGTGGAGACAAATGGGTCTCAGGCAAAATTCAGAGATGTTTAGGGAATACTGATTACGAGATTGTAGGCAGCCGGGGAGAGTTAGTTCACAGGCATATAGACCAAATTAAAAGGAAGTTTCATAAAAATGAAAACCAAATTAGGAAGGAGAACGCTAGTTTATCCCTAGCGATTCCAATGAAAAGGGTGTCTCAACTTCCTAGTGCAGGATTAAGGTCAGCACTAGGTTCAGAGCCAGCCACTTTATCATCGGTGCAGGGGCAGAGAGTGTGCGATTCCGCAATTCATACTCCGGTCAGTAGACCGATCGCGACGCGGTCTCCGTTAGTGGAACTTCAGGGTAGTGCCACCCCGGTATCACCTGAATTTCAGGACGCCTTACCGTATGAGCCAACGACTCCACGTCCCAGGCAACGCCCTATTAGGCAGTGTAGATTAACAAACGTTCCTGATTATAGAATGTGAGGTATTATCATTTTAAGTTGTAGAGTTGAGTGTTTTGTTAATTTAGTATGGAGGAGTGTAGTGTACTGGCTGGTACGTTTTTCTTAATATAATGTTTTGTTTCAAAGAAATGTCAGTTTGTAAATAAATGGATTCCGAAGTACAAACTCAGAATATTATTTCCATGTTTTCTGGAATTCTACATTAACGATTGAAGGAAGGGGTCTTAGCTACGACCCCTCCATCTAGAGACAATGGCAAAGCGAACAGAACTTTGTTTCCGTTTAGTTTTTTCTTCCTGATTTTGATATGGTAAGTAATTAGGCTTTAAAATAATGGGGTAGGAAAATTATTACATAGTCTTTAAATATGTGACAAATTTCACAGATATCCGTTTTGTCATTACCGTCAAAGCAAAAGGGATACTAGAACATAATAATTAACACATACAATAATAATCAAAAAGTGGAACATACGAATTGATTTTCATTGTTACAACGATAAGATCATTCGCGTAACTTCGAAATTATATTTTTAAAATATAAATACTTTAAGAAACTAGGTATTGCGTAAACCCGTACTTATCTCGTGAGTAAATCCGACAATGTAAAATCTAGATGGATTAAATACTCTAGGTAGGGTCTTGTGTTGTAAACATTGTGATGAAAGGATTACACTTTTGATTCACGAAGCGATTATTATGTTGAAAAAATAAGTCACGGCATGTTTAAAGTTCAATAACACGAGGTGTTCACACACACACACACACGACTATTTATCCAGTAGATACCTACGTTATTATTGCAACCACTTTTCGCCATGTATATTGGTCTCATAAGCCATGATATGGTAGGGCGCGAGTCTATAATCATATTAAGCAAGAATTCCAAACTTCGTGCTGATATTGAGGAAAAAGCAAATGCTTTATATTACTTTATCCGACCACAACCATGATCTTATCATACACGTACCACAATAATTACGCCATTGACACAATTTTGGTATTTAAACTATGCTTCTATTTTCTTTATTCGACTATTATTCTATTATATACTTTAAAAGAGAGGTTTGATTTTTAGTTAACAGTCTGGCGTACGGTAAACAGAGGCCGTAGTCAACACGTGTTACGCTATCGTCATGTTTAGAAATGTATATGTTAGCGACAGTTTTGTCGATAAGATATGTCAGTCCCATACATTTTTTTTCCATTAGCGTTAACGACTGTAGAAACGCATCTTGGCCTCGGCCTTGATATCTCGACTCTATTACGCCATCAAATATTTATGACCACTACGGATTTACGAGCCAATTGTTCTATGTCTATATCCTAGATTAGAAATCTCAATACGGACAATATAATTTTATCTTAATATGTCTATCTATACTAATATTATAAAGAGGAAAAGCCTTTGCATTTTTAGGATTAAAGGGGCTAATCTCTGATAATTCTGAACCAATTTTAACAATTCACTCATTCACTAATAAGAAGCTAGATTACTCCCGAGTAGGTACTATAATTTTTATCTTAGGAAATATTTATCCCGGAAAACCTTTCACGCTGGCTAAAGCTTATCTAAACAATTTTTACGTATAATAAAATAGAAACAGTTGAAGCAGCTTTATGTTTTACAATAATTAATAACATTTATGTGTCTCATCATCTATTTAAATTCATTGAGCGTCCATCTCGACCTAAATGAAGTACCCATATACATATAAAGGAAAGACCACGCGTAAAGTGTAAAGATTTTACCATTTACTAGTCACACTTACGTAAACATAATTCCTAGAAATTGATAAAATGTAAAATACTAATAATTGCATTCACAAGTAACTATATTGCGGTGATTGCGGTTTTAATGAACCAACTCTCAGTACTCAATGCATTATATTCCCTTATATTTATTTATTGTCATTAATTCCATATTGCGTCACTAAGTGTTTAGTGTATTAGAAGTTAAGCAGCCACAGTATGTGCTATATAAAACCACACATACGTAGATATCTACAATCGGATGTTTTACGTCGATCGAGCACGGCGCTCGGCGACTCTGGAACGTGATTTGCATGAATCACCTACATCGCACGGATCATATTATTCTTTAATGGCATGACTCATTTCTTTGTATTATGTAACGCGTACTAGGAAACAAAACTGTTATTATCTACACTGTCGTTTTTATCGAAGATGCTTAGATTACGTTGAAATAATAGAAATTCCGTTGTGCCGGATTATTGACTGTGTTTATTATACCTGTTTTAATGTCCGTTGTGGTGGGAAAACCTGTTTATTATTATCTTATGTTAATTTAACATTCTCCGTGCATTGCATTGCGTTTTATCTTGACTATAATAGAAGTTGTCTATTGCGACTTGTTTCTATGCGTATATATTATACCCTATTGGTATTTCCTGTATGATGTGACGCTTTTTTATTGTACTTACAATTAGACTACGTAGGTTAAACAATTTTATTTATTTTATAATTTGCCCATAAAATATATGAAAGACCAGTTTTGCCCGCGGTTCCGCCTGCGTGAAAACAGTCTTGCAGAGGTAAAAAGTTACTTATAGAACTCGGGAGTAATGTAGCTTCCTATTCGTAAAAGATTTTTCAAAATCGGTTCGGTAGTTCCAGAATTTAGCCCCTAAAACCTACAAACTTTTCCTCTATATAGAGGAAAAGTCACTTTTACTTATGTCTGAAGATAGAGAAGTGAGTAAAAATGGTTTTACTAATAATATAGTAATTTTGATACAAGTCTCTTTGAAACAAGAAATTTTATTCTATTATTTTTTTATCTTTTAATATTCTATGAACTTATTATTAACTGTATTGAAATTGAATTTAAAACTTGGACAGCACTTAATTAGTAGTTTCTCTGTCTAGTCTTGCGTTCATTACTTGAACATATGTATCGACTTTGACATTGTGCAATGTGCATGTTCGTGAAAATAAACACATTTTTTGCACCATGCAACGCAAATTCCGCCACACATTTGTCTATTTATTGTAGACAGGTGTGTTTTAATTAATTGTAAATGAAATTTGTAAAGAAATTATAACGTGTTTGCATTTGACGTTATATTTACGTATAACACATGCCTTGTAGCGAATAAAAATAGGGTTATATAGTGTCTATACGTAATTAGATTACAATATACGAATGTTATAAACATAGTTTAGTTATCTTTATTGTTAGCTTTATTCGACTACGTTAGGGCTAAACTAATAATATGGTTTCTGAAA
>NC_051133.1:9962056-9985275 GCF_014839805.1 Manduca sexta | reverse complement strand
TATTCATTAGTTGCGCGCCTATAAAGCTCTATCAGAACAATTTGTAAATGTGCTTCTAGAAATATCCTTATCAAGTAGACTATGTAAAACAAATATACGTTTTAAAATACAGTCTTTAATGTAGTTTAACTTACTACTAAGCATGCTGTGCCGACAAGCATACAAACATAGAGCAAATGTTACATGGGTATAGTATTTAAGGCGTATTATATTGATTGCATCCAGTTATGTATACAAAAAAATGCATGTGATGTAATTAATGTTGTTATCTGTTTATGATATTTAGTTACCGACAGTGAAAGTAATGATAAACATGTAAAAATAAAATAAAAATGTAAAAATTATAAAACCCCATGTGTAGGTCTATATGAAAATTAATTATCACTACTTCATAAACGTAGTTTATTTATTTACTACTTATGCTTTTTAGTATGCGTAAAATCATTTATTACTCATGTTGTTTGCATTTAATATGATTGTAAACCCCTACGTACACTCAAATGTTTTTTTAATGATATGAATGAATTATATAACGTGCGTTTCAGGTATTTTTGAATATCAAACATAGGAAGCTTAGTATTAACAGTTATTAGCTAAACATCTTATCATAAAAGTCTACAATCTACGGCCTACGCTTATATAACA
Organism: Manduca sexta; assembly: GCF_014839805.1. NCBI lineage: Eukaryota > Metazoa > Arthropoda > Insecta > Lepidoptera > Sphingidae > Manduca > Manduca sexta. The sequence continues at coordinate 9,984,630 of NC_051133.1, read as the reverse complement.
ATCATATTACTACACATTTCGTGGATATATTATAACAAACATATTAATGTTATAATGCGCAGTGCGTACATAATTACCTTCCAACAGAGCCGAGTTAATAACATCTGTCTGAGCACAAAGGTTGTTTGCACACCCACTTATTTTGTCAAAATATATAGTTTATTAGTTTAAGAGATGAAAGGAGCTCAACATGGTAAAAAGCAAAATGCATAAACGACCCAATTTCCACTGAGACGATACGAGTGTTTATCCAAACTTGCGCGCCCGGGCGAAGCGGGGAGATCAAGGACGGTGTCTGCCAAACATGGGGAGGGTTTCCCCGGGCGACGGGGGAGCTAGGGGTGGCCAGGGCCGGGCGGCGGGCGGCGGTGGGTGACTAGGGATGGGTATGTTTTGATGCTCGCCGCCCGCTTTATTGATTTTCCTCGCCCGCACAACCCGTACCTCCCCTTTATTATATACATTAGTGATGCAGCGGATATCCGGACACTATCCGGCATCCGACCCTTTTGGCAACTTTTTATTACACGTTTGAAGAAAATTACAGAGTATTTAGACCTATGGCAACAATGTTTGTCATTATTTTGCGGTGAATGATTCTTTTCATTTAAACTTCCCCGCATGCGTAGTTTGTTGGTTTAATACGTTTCGGGTTAAGTACGAGGCTTTTCATGCGTTGTATAAATTGGGGCGATTTTTCGGTCTTTGTTATTTGATTTATTGGTTTATGTGCGGGGACATTCGGTTGTATTTTTGTCCTTTATGTCTCTAATATGTATATTGTTTTTAAATATTTATTGTATTCTGAATAATTTGGGTTTAGATAAGTTGTTTCTTTATAAGGGGTTTATGTCATTTAGCTGGATAAAAGACCATTGGGTTACAACTACGTAATTACTTTGTTTAAAAATGATTATTATAAAGTTTTAAGAAATACACTATCTATTTACATTTATTTGTGGACCCTCGACATGATTTAGCATATGTTTATATTGTGACCTCATTCAAAGCAAAATCTCAAAAGCATCAAGTGAGGCATACATAAAGTAAATGGCAAACAAAGGAAATCAAACGTTTAGAATTCATTCAGAATTCAGATACGTAGTATATAGTCCCCATTGTTATATAAATTGAAACACCAAATATTGCAGTAAATACGTTTTAGGATAGATTTAGATGTTGTACTTGTTCCTCCCGAGCTTCAGGTATTCGCCGTCGATTGCGGCTATTTTTCGTCAGCCGGGCCGTGTGTCGCCGTTCTCATCAAAATTGATTGATCGGTTTCTAGTTGCTACCTAACAGAGCGGTTCCTTTCGTATTTCTACTTTTCAATCTCCAGAGAACTCTTAAACATTATACCTTTTAATGGCATTTAAATTAAATTTCAAATAGACACGATTTCAATCAGACCCTTTATAAAAAATAATATCTTTTGTTTGATCTGGGGTGAATCGTTATTTTTGTATTATCTAGCCTTTGATACAAGTCGGCCAAAAATTTCATTATTACAGCGTCTGCGAGTGAAATTTTCTGTGTTCCTTACATATACCCTTATTCTGTACAAAATATCAAGAAAAGGGATGTTCATTAACGTTAAATTTCCTTTCATAGCCAGCGAGCCGTGCGCCGGTGCCAGGCTATGTATATCTTTAGCTATTTTTTCTTCTTTGACGTTTGCTTTGTGTGAAGTTTAATTGAGAAACTCCTTTTTTGTTTTGTGTGCATTCATTAATTTTAATAAACGACCACAAATGGCTGCGATAAGATGGTGTTTAATATAAAAACGTCAGTAAGTCAAGGATATTTATAACAAACACTTCATTAAAATATTCCTAATGTTATTTTAATTATGTCACAATACGCTGAATGAATAAACTATGACATAGTTTACGATTATATTATATTGTAATGTGTTAAATATTAAAAAATGTAAATAAAATAACGGAAACAATGAGTCTACAAAATAAAAGGCAACGTTACTAGAAAAAAGAATTATGTCACGACATAATGTTTAATGGAAATAATGAATTTGACGCAAACTCATCATCGTCATAATTAAACAATTCGTAGAAACAATGTTGCATAACTTTATGTATAAAGAGAACAAAGGACTTAATCAAATTATTTTGTTCTATTATGTTTCCCGTACATGGGTATTTGCTCGGGATGAAGTTGTTTGTTTTTATTACTGTCCAAAGGAGAGGTCGGGTTGCGCAACGATTGCCAGTCGCTTCGGAAACTGGGGTGGCTTGTATGAATACTTGCGAGTCTTCATGTACCATATGTCAAATAAATAGGTTACAATGTTGTTTAAAATATAGCTTGCGTGGTATATTTATTGGAATTTGTAAAGATTCATTTGCAATAAAATATTTTTTGGATTTTATCGCGTTTTTTTATATTATCATTTTCTCCCGACTTTACAAGGACTGTAGTTTTCATGGTCATGCGGCGGACTGAGGTGTTGGTCGTCCTAAAAGTCATATAAAATGCGTAATTGACTTACCATATCTACATACCACATACATATCAAATTAATGTTAAAATATGAAAATACTGTTAAAATTCCTTTCATAAACTTTCTATATAAATCATAATTAAAAAGATCTTAAAATTTCACCGTCAAACATTTTAAACTTATAGCGTATTAATTAACACATTTCTGGAGTTATAAATGAGCGCAACTTCGTCACAAAGTACGTATAATTAAAAAACTCAATTAACAAACCGGCAATAGAAGTTTATCGCGAGTTTCTTAACTTTGTCGCCGTCAGCGTACACGCAATACAACTCAGAAACTGTTCACCGCAAAATTTAAACGAGTAAAGTTTGTTTCAGTTAGCTTACTCCAGTGTCCGGCGCGGCCCCTTGCCTCCCTACCCCAATAAGGAGAGGGACATGGCATTGATATACCTAGTCTTGCCATAAATATTGTAATAAAGAAAAAAGAAAATTGTTAACTGCAAATAACATTTATTACTTTTACAGTGTGTCAGTTTAATACATAAATATAAAACAATTAAAAATATAAAAAGCTTATTCGAAGTGGTCTCCATTGGCTGCAATACAGTCCTTTAAACGATGAGGCCAGTTATCAATAGAAGCACGCACTCTTTCCATGGGAAAATTCTTCACTGCCAATCGTATAGATTGTTTTAGGGACTCCAAATTATCATGGCGTTTAGAGCAAGCTGTACTCTCTAAAACTGACCACAAATCATAATCCAGCGGATTAAGATCGGGACTAGACGACGGCCAGTCTTCAGCTCTGATGAAGTCCGAAACGTTCGATTCCAACCAAGACTGCGTGGACCGAGCTTTATGACCCGGCGCCGAGTCTTGCTGGAAGGACCATACTTGGTTATTGAACATGGTGATGTTAAGGGGCTTAACTACCTTCTCAAGAATGGTATCTTGATACACTTGTGCCGATGTTTTGATACCTTTTCACAAAAATATGGCTCAGTCACTCCTTCATAGCTAACACCCCACCAAACCATCACTGAAGTCGGATAATGTCCACGTTGCACTCTGTCGACTAATTGGGAAGCTTCCTTAGAGCTTTGAGCATAAATACGGTCATTTTGTTTGTTAAAATGTTGCTCAATTGTAAAAATTTTCTCATCCGTAAACAAAATTTTTCTGTGACCTCCCTTTGCGTACCGCTTCAGTAGTTGTTTCGATTTTACCACCCTATTCTTCTTTAAATTATCAGTTAAGAAATGGCCAGTGCGTCTCTTATAGGCTGCAAGTCCTAAGTCATCTTTTAAAATACGCGACATGGTTCTAGGTGCTATCTTCATTTCCCGAGATAAAATCTTTTGCTTTCGGACAGGATTTCTTCGAATTCTTTCCCTTACTGCTTTGACCACCTTTTTCGTACGAACACTACGTGGACGGCCAGATCTTTTCTGTCACAAACAGAGGAGGTCTCATTGTACCTATTAATAGCCCGGTACACAAACATTTTACTAATACCAAGTGTATGGAGAGTTTTAAAATTGCATTTGGCTCCATACCTACTTTGTGTAATGCTATCACAGCGATTCGGTTCTCTTTATCACCCCACACCATTTTAATATCGCAAAATATTTTACAATGTATTGGCGCCAAAATGAGAAAACACAATGAACAATCGTATAAAAATGACAGATTCGAAATTCAAATGTAATATTTTTTTATAATTAAGTGTAACAGTATTTATGGCCAGACTAAGTACTCACGGGTTAGACTAGACAATGTTGCTTTGATAGCGCGCTCTGTTTTATGAACGACATCAATATGACTGCGGCCTTTCTTTATTCCAATTTTTCATATTATGTAATTTATCCGTCCGTCATGGTCGTTTGCTGACATTATTGTGAATTGTTTTTCAATACTTGGTAGCATTCATATCTCCGAGAATAGCGCGGATATCCGACGTATTCAGTTGCGAATAGTTGGACGCTGGATTGAACAAATATGTGGCGTTCTCTGTACGACAAAGGTCGTGTGTTTCCTTCAGCTTTGGCTGGTATTGAAGCCCAAAGCAATTTTCCAAATTTTCGACATTGCGTCGTCTACAGTACTTCATATCCGCCACCGCAATATACGTGTTTGCATTTCCCCGTCCGTTCTTCCCCATGGCAGCGCATACCTTCATACATTTCATCTCGTTTGATGGATAGGGTTTTAGTGCATTGTCTGCGAACCTGAAAACTTGCTTTCACGACCGCCCGGGGCACTCTTAATGCAGCAATAAAACTACTCGCGAGAGCCAAGTTAGCTGTTTCACTGTTTCATTTTATACGGATTTTTAGAAGCAGGTGGGGAATATTTGTTTTGTCTTGGTATCGTTATTATTAGTAGCTGTTTTTGTTCAGGGCTTAATAAAATACCTTGGGCGGGATGAGCGGTGTTGAATAAAATACCACTTTGTATAAAACGCTTCACTTGCTTGTATTTGGGTAGGAAAATGTCAAGGTGAACGGTGCGCGGTCAGGAAAAGGATTTCGACGGAAATTGCTAAGATGTTTTACCTTCAAACTAACTTGTTATATGTTTTCGATCGTGAACATATTTTACATGTATTACACGTTTTATTACTTGAGAAGTATTAATTGTAACCATTCAACATGCACAATATTAATTTGCAAACAGTTTCACAACTATCACGTTCGTTGTGATGTATTAGTCAGCTCTTAATATCTAACTTTCAAATCAAAGTAATATCTGCAGGAATATCCATCGTTATCAACGGTGGTATCACATCGCGAGCGGTCGGGCTGTGTTGGCAGGAAATTGAATGAGAGCCGCGAATGTATGCCAGACGTAATGGCTTCCTGGTAGCCTGCCGCTCGCCTATACTCGAATTAGGTATGTAACTATGTACAGAGCATAGAGCAAGTTGCATAATCGATATTTTAGCTAGGGTACTGCACTCATCTGGGCGTAGACATAAATGCATTACGTTGACTGATTCGAAAAACGTTTCATTTATTACACAGGTTTTATTCTAACATAAAACAGTTCAGTGGTATACGATGGACTCTTTTATTACAGGATTATTTTGAGACAGAGACGACATTCGATGTGACATTGAGAATGATATGACTATTTCGATTTGACATTGAGAATGACTATTTTATTTGTAATGTTAAATCACAAAAGAATTGCTATTATATTTTGACTGATACCTATCGGAGATATATTTAAAGTAGTTAATGACTCTATTTATCAATGTCGACTGATTTATCTTTATATATAAAAGTAATCTATTCTACATCAATGTAGAAATAAATACCTACTTAGATCTTGATACTACATTATGAAGTACATATTGTAGATATTAAGATGAGATTATTTTTAATAATGATAAATTGATACACGATGTTTTCCGTTTCATAATAATAATATAATGCCTTTGTATTTCGAACACAAAATTCTTGACAATTCCGACAAATCGTAAAAGGTTTACGATAATCGATAAATGTTTATCACCAACGTTTGGTGAACTTCAACGGCAATCGGATATTACGTCAGTATTGACCATCAAGACGGCGTCTTCACTATTAATATTCATCACTTTCTCAAACACCGGCATAATCCACGTTCTCATTCCCCGGGCCACGACCCGGTATTAATCACTGGGCGTAATCTCACCAAATAGAGTAACTGGACTAGCCGGAGAGCAAAATAAACAGTAACGCTTGTAATGCCTCGAGGCGGGTTGCGCAATGTTGCTGACTCATGTCCCGCGCCGACCGACTCACCGCCGCTCATCAGAGCGTGACTTCGCAACTTGCAACTTACTATTACATGTGTCCCTAGTTTACAATTTGTTACAAAATGGCCTGGCCGTGAAAAGGGCTCTGACTTTTTATTATGTTTACGTAGAGCCAATTGTAATTTTCTGCTCAATGCCATTCCTATTGTTTGCTTTCTTTATTATTCCGTATCGCTATTTACATTGCAATTATTAGATCCGCTTACGGAGTTTCTTGCGTCCTTGTCTGCAATTACGGCACCGATAGTCCGGTATTGTGTTGGTTTTTATAATTTTTAATTCATTATTCAAGCGAGCCGTCCGCGCTAGGCGGCTGACCCTGACCGGTCCAATAGCGTTGGTTAGCAAACAGGCGGATACTGCAGGCCACATGTATCTAGTTATGCAGCCTATAGCGCGGTGGATGTAAGGGGGCGAGTGGGTAGTGGGGAGGCCGGTTCAACGCACCGGATACGTCTGTCGCCGGGCCCAACATTGGAACAGGTGTGGGTTGGGTGCGCCTGTGTGCGTGCGCGCTGTAACATTGACATAAATACTAGTGCACTCGTGTGCACACATACAACACACACACCAATAGCGGAGGGCACACATATTGCGCGGACCACACTCGTGTGTATAGCACACAGTGCACACTACACACGGCACACGTAGTTTCGTCGTGTATGTTGTACTCGGTGAATTATTACTGCACTTAACACGATATACGCGGCCGCGACTGTAATGTTGATTTGTGGAGGTGTTCTGTAATGTAGGCCATAATGTTTACATGCATTTGATACGAGGCCGTAAAAGTTAGCGATTTATGTTGTAATTGCTGTGATTCTGCGATTGCATTCCACTGTGTGCGCTGTCCTACGAACGGTGGTTATAGAATGTTTTAATTATACATAACACACATGCTCTATTATCTATCGTACAATAATTACCGTAATTTATACAGAATGCGATGATAATTGCATTTTACGTAACACTGATTAGACGGGAAATGTGAAAGGTCGACGATATGGGATACAGACTAGTATAAGAATAATAAACAGATCGAAACTTAGAGTTTTAAATTATGAGGAATAAGGGATAATGAATTTGATCGTCGTCTCATTAGTCTCTTGGCATTATAGGTACTTAGGCCTTAACAATGAAGTTTTTGGGCCTATCCCCAGGTTAGGTAATAGTAATTTATGTTTTTACATTTTGAGAAAAAAAAATCCTGGCAATGGAATTATTTATAAGGCGATAGACTTGCTTTCCAAACCTGCCATCTCTGAATACTCCGATAGAATTACACGCGTGATCTGCTTACGAATGCAAACTGGATTAAACTATAATCCTGTCTTAGAAAACTTCGAATTAATTTAATTTAAATACGTTAATCCCAAAAGACATTACAATATCTGATTTTTCGACTTTTCAATATGGTCCTCGAAGTAAAGCTTGATCTTATCTATAGATGATATTTGTAGTTAAAGAGACTTATTCCTAAAACATAGTTATAGTTCACTTTATGAGATACATCTAAAAAAATAGACTAGTAAAGGATAGATTAATAAGACTTAGACTTACTGAAGACTGTACTAATTACTAATACTCATAAGATAGCTGTAACATTCATACTACATAATATACTAAATAATAAGGATTATGTATACATATATTTCCTATCTACTACTTATATTAGAACAATGACATAATTTATACTATATTAAACACAATTTGTTCCAGGAATGGGATCCGTACCTGGCCGGGTCGGAGAGCGGCGTGGATGCGATGACACTAACCGCACTGTCGACGGAGGCGTCCGCGTGGCGCACCATGCAGGACGGGCAGCGCATCCTGACCACAACGCCCTCGGTGCTGGGCGGGTGTCGCGCGCAGGTGTACCGGGTGGCCGGCGCCACGCAGTGGTACACGGCTGTTATTGTCGGCGTCAATGAACATACAGGGGTGAGGAAGTTTGCGGACGAATGATCCATATAACCCGATACCTGCTGGCTTTCCTTGTAAAATCTAATTATCATTAGAACGATTTACAGATCGCATTCATGCATATTATAACCTATATGTTATGTCGGGTTCCCTTTTGGAAAATTTCACTTTTCGCCACTGGTAAGTATACTATGTTTTAAGAAGTTGAAACTAGCAAGTTCTTACAGCAATATGTTGCGTAAGAACTTCCAGATGTATTTAGACTTGTGAAAATATTTCAATAATTCCATACACATGCGACTCGTTGGGAATCCTGCAAGATTCAAAATTAAAAGAAGTTGAATTATTGTGAATGTTTATAAGGTAAAGGTTACGGAAGTCAACTTCTGGGAGTTTGGTGTCTTGATAATCTAAACCACGCTACTAGATACTACTGGGTAGTCTGGAAGCGAGAGCCTGGCTAGGTATCCTTGGACAATAGCTGCTATTAGCCTCAATGAACATACTGGTGTAAGCAAGGTTTTAGATATTAAATTCAATTAACTATATACATGGCAATTCTTGTAGCGAGTACCTTGGGTAAGAATAAATGTTTTAGTACACAGCTATTATTTTCCACAATAAGCATACCTACGTAAATATTAAGAATGAGAGTTATAAATTAGGTTATCACCTTACTTTTTATTTCTGCCGCCCATTAAACAAAGAAGTGAGCAGAAGTAAGAGCTTAAGGCATGTACTATTCAGTATAATAACTCAACACTATGAAACTATAAATACCTCAGAATGCTGTGCACTAATCAGAGACATGTACCTAGTGTTTTATAAGACATAGTTCTGCATACTATCAAAGCAGGGTCAAAAGAAACTAGGTGACTTAAGACAGCGGCGCTCAATTTCATTGAACGGAAGATGATGTCATTATACGACTTGAGCGCAATTTCTAATTTGATTTGGCGTCAAGTAGGTGGTAGGTCGTAAAACATAACTCTATTCTTTGTTAAAACGTGCTCACACTGATAATGTGAACACTTATATTAGACTTAGAGCTGAGATATGGAAAACGAAACATTCTAATAAGCATATTATTTAAATAAATACTTATAAATAATAATTAAGAAATTTTTAAGCTTATTAATTACATTACAGGAAATTAGCATGAATTTATGGATTGATTGCTTCATATCCTCTCACGTTAATTTATTACGTGCTCAGTTCACATACATATGCTAATTCAATTAGAACTGGCGCGTATTTACTTCATTATCAGAAGGCTTATAATAGCGATCATTTGACCCGGCGCGGCCGTAGGAAAATACGTGAATGATTACATTTATAGTTTGTCTAGTTAACATTTACACTCTCTTCAGAAATAGTTGGTTATTTATCAATTCCATTTTTAAAAAACATGACACACGTTATCTGTCGATTTAAAGACATGCGCAAGCGCACTTAAGGAATGTTCCATGAGACCTAACTATAATTGATAATAATTATAAATATAGAGAAGCTACAAGACTGGTTTCTTAATAACGACATTGGCTCGTTATACTGCAATATGAATGCTATGTATAACATCTGTTTACTATATTCATATCTAGAAATAGCTGCACATTTCGTAAAGCTAGTTAATTCATGAATGTAATTAATTTATCCGTCTAGTACTAGTAGAAATGCCAGTGCAAGAGTTAGTTACCGTTGTTACAGCATAACAATTACCGAGTTTTATTATAATGGCACTTTTATCGACATTTTCATTAAATGCGGACAGGTGAATAAATGAAGGGTCGAAGCGCGTACCGCTAACTGTACACGCATTCTACAAGATAATACCAAAGCGGGAAGTTCTGGATGAAACCTGCTTGGTTTATTGAACGCGTCGGCATCTGAGGCCCCCACATTCGATTTATAAGGACAGTGTATAAGCATCGAAACACTGTTAGTATGTTGCGTCGCGTAAAGAAACCTGTCTCATACATGTGGCCGTCAGCAAAGGAGCAAGAATGCCCAACCATCCACCTGTCTCCGTTTTTAATTAATTACGCACTAAAAAGGGTAATGGCCTGCTCGATTTATGGATATCCAGTTCGTGTCTCGATTATCTCAATCGGAATTTAATTGTACAACCGTGGACTTAATAACATAGTCGTGAACGGCTCTTGAATTGTTCACATTATTTATTGTTTTGTGTCCGGCTTGTTGTATTTTTGGATTTGTTGCTGCACAGTTGGATATGTTTGATTTATCCTTTTATTCATGAGAGAGAGCATATTATTTTACATTCTTGGAGCAGTTTTCTACGGATATCTGATTATAATGGTTATTGATAAATATTGTGGATGCAGCTGTTTGTAGTTTTATAAGTTCGATAAATTTTATTGTTAAAAATAGAAAGTACAAATATTCATTGTTTGGTGTCTGGAAAATATCCTGTTAATATATTCCTCTCCTAGTCTCTAGGTTAATACATAATGCTTTATAAAATTTAATCATTGGGCTATTACGAATATTTTCGATTCACATTTTTATTTATCGGTCCGCCGCTGTGTGTACAGAGGTACTAAATTAGCAGTTGTTTTTTATGTTTACGTGTTTTTGCTAGAGTTGATCCGACCTTCGAAGAATTAACGTATCAATAAATCTGTAAGTTGCGCCCCCGCGCCACCGTCCGTCGGACGTCGGCTTGCCACCCCCAGCTCACCCCTTCGCTAACTTCAACAAACAAACTTTGTTGTTTTGCGTTATTGAAACACTTTATTGTTTTTCTTTCATCTGCTCCCCTTTGTGGACGAGCTAAAGTTTCTTGTACGTATCCAAACGAAACAATTCACTCGGAATTGTTCGAAAGTGTATTGTTAAAATCTGCTGATGGAAATGGAATTGTTGGTAACAATTTAATTCTACAATGGAGTTCTTTTGGTGTTTTGTCACGATCTTGCTGCGGTCGACGGCATTGTCGCGGAAGCAGGAATTACTTATAAATTTGACGTCCTGAGACTTGCAGTGACGTGTCTTTGTATTTCGTGCATTATTAAAGGTTTTACGTTTTATTTGTTATACAGTTACTTCTTTGTATCTCTATTTTATTAATTAGTGTTTGTTGCGTTGCATTTTGACTGTTTTGCATTTCAAATATTCATAGATGACAAACACAGTTAATTTGTGAATGTAATTTCTTAACGAAGACTCTGCATGTTTGTTACCACATGTGGTGATGACTCTCCAAGTTATTCTTATTTTTTCCTTTTATGTCTACATGGGTTTCTTATATTGTGCATAAATTAAGTCGTTTTAATTGTTTCTCATTGTTATTTGGTTACTGAAATTTATATTTTCAATCTTTTGTTGAATGACATATTGAAATATTCCAAAGACTGTATTAACGAAATTGTATTTGAAATAGATGTTCGACTTCGTTGGGTGTTCTAGTTTCTGCCTGCATGCTGTTTATTTTCAAGAGACAAAAACGTGTAGTATTTAGAAAGTGAGCCGTTGTCCTGGTTTTCAGGTTTATAGGCATGCTCCTTTACTTTAAATAAACTTACCATATCATAGAGCCTTTGTTATTATCTACACGTACGAAACGTGTAGATGTATCTGTATAACTGTTGTGATGTTTGAAATGGTTCTAGTTGTTGAGTTTATTTCCAAACAATAATAAAGCTATCACATGCCGTTATTATTGTAGTGTTATTAAACAAACTCGATAAGATAATATTAATAAGTCAAACAGACATAACATTTGTAGGTGCTTTTATCGTGGCGCCCTTTGTTACATAAAAGACGCTGTTGTGAGCAAACTTTCAACTACAATTATTCCAATAACTCATCAAACTCTTCACTGACTGTCAAAGTTTCTGAGTACTTCAATCTATCTCGAACTTTGCTTAGTAATTACAGTTAAAAAGTTGAGACGTTAAACAAATTTATACTGCGAATTAGCGAGTGGAAAACTTTGCGAAGTTCGTATAACTGGCGTTTGTCGTGGAAGTTGCGAGCAAGCCCTCGCCCCTGTCCCCATCCACTCACCCCCCTTTTCTGGTATCCGAAGTAAGTTTCTTAAAGTTTCCTCTTTGTTTCTCGCAAGTTTGAATAACTCCGTCTTTCGGACAGACGACGACATGTTTATCGACAACTCCATGTCGAACTAGTTGATATTACTAATATCAAGCATAACTTCGCGTGCCCCGCTCATGTCTAGGTTCAAAGAGCCTCTTCAATTATACTTCACTTATAAACTTTTTACGAGTTTCAAAGGAACACGATTTCATACAAATTCATAGATCGTAAACATAAAAGAAACGACAAGCTTTTCCTTGACATAGCACAAACGTTTTATTATATAAATTCAACATAAAAGCATAAATCATTTAGGATGACCGATATGAAAAATACACTTGAAATACCTAAGCACAATACAATTTGACTTTCGCTTGAAATTGAAAGGTTCGTCAAACAACTATTGGTAACATATTTATTGGGTTTTGATATTTTAAGTAAGTCACAGTTGACTGGTTTCTGTAGTGGCACACTGGTCGGTATTACAATACATTTTTGCTTTTTCTTGAAATGTATGTATGAAACGTAATACGTATTTCGTTGAGGAAAACTAGTAACCTATCATAGTCGACTACAATAATAGTTGTTATAAAAAAAAAATTATAACAGTTTGTATTGCTTTAAATCAATATACCTAAAACTTTGTCACACGGTTAATGAAAAGAGTTAATATCCGTTGGCCTGTTCAACCTTGGAATTATAAAACGAAAGATATTAATTGCTTTGTGCTCTTTTTTTCTTAAATTCACGACGGAAGAGCAGTCGAAGTAGGTATTAAGTTAATTGTGTCTCAATCCTTGGGAATATTTTTATACTAGGTGAATGTCTTGATGGCGTAGATGTATTGTGTGCGTAGTACGACCTCGCTTTGTGGTCATGGTTTCGAATTCAGGGCCGGGCAGTAATACTGCATTTTTCTGCCAAGTATTAGATCAGAGTCTGGAATTTGTGCCCGATATGGCGATAGGCTTGCCCTCTGTCACATAATGAAGCAGAAGATAGATGGTGAATAGTGGGTGTCCTGGTTGCACTATTGCCTACCTCTTTGGAGATAAAGGCTTGATGTGTGTGTTTTTCTACACTAGCTTTCATGTCATTTCCATAATAACGGTAAGCATATATCCTACTATGCAATGTGATTATAATTGTTTACTTCATAATTTGGCTTCTCTTATCTATGACTAGTGCAATTTAAGCGAATTATATCGCAAAAATTGCTGCTGTACTGACCAACGCTTAGACCAGAAATCAGTTTCGACGTTTTCAATAGATGTCGCTACATGTAACCAAGTTGTTTTCTTCACCATGGGCTACTAAATATTGTTTAGGGTTTATGATTGTCGAAACATAAATAACATTTGTAAGATTAAAGTAATTCGACTACAAACATATTTTATAAAATTAATGATATTTAATAACTCCAAGATTATCTAAAATTGCCTCAACGATATATTATACGAAACATCACTCATATTCTTCACAATATATCTTTACGATATGATTTGTTATAAAACTAGTTCCTTTATAAAGTTATTTATTGTGAAACTTTCAACGAAATTTGTACGTGGGACGTATATTTCGGCTGTTGAAAGCAACACTGAACAGACACAGAACTGTTTACGTTATGTACGTAGGAAACCACATCGGGCCGTGAGAAAGTTTAGATGAGAATTTGGGGAATCTTGTTTGCTTACGAATATAAAACACCTGGCGAACACTAGAACAGGCGGACCTGTGTTTCACATTGAACGAAATTGCTTATTCTTACGCGGGGAATTTTAGTTGTGATGAAATACCAATGTGTTGGTGCGTTTTTCTCGGGATTCTGTACTGTATCTCGAACATGTAGCTGTTATTTTATAACAAAATTCTTCGTGTAATGACTGATGGATTGAAAATAGGTTGTTTTATACGTTGATATATTTTTTCTAGTCAATCAAGATTTTCAAATATTAAATTGATATTAAGCTTTAGATAATATTAATTAGGTTTATAATTTTGCATGCCGGAGCACGAAGTGTCTTCAGTTTTCATACAGATTTCTGTTTCTATACCAAGATACGAAACACTTTATAGAAAAGTAATTGTTATCAGGAGAGCAATGAACCTCTTTAACAGATTCTACAAAATATTGGCTAGCAACAGACCGTCGACGGGATACAAAGAGCCTTTTACTGCGTCTTATTCCGGGAGAGAGCTTCTAGGGTGGGCATTGCCCTACTGTTGCTACGCCTAGACTGGGATTTCGTCTCTATTTTATGAAAAATTACAATTTTATTCATTTTATCGTACTCTATTGAATATATTTTATAAATAGAAATAGGACTATGAAATAAACCGTTCACGAATGTTTTATATACAAGAGTTTTGTGTTATTTCACATTCTTAATGAAACTGAAAAAGCCATTGTAATATCCGTTATATTTCACAAAATAGAATTTACTAATTTAGAGTTCGAGTCAATATCTCATCAGAAGCTATATTTCATTATTTTTCCTTTTACCAGGAGCTGACGGTGACCGACGACACAGTCCTGGAGGAGCACAGCGAGGACCCGTCGTTGGTTCAGATGAGACTGCTCGGCGACGGAGGTAATACACTTTTTATTCTCTTTTTAATCTCTTCACTCACCGCTCTTTTTATTTCCTTCACTCCACGCTCTTTTTATTCCATTCACTCATCGCTCTTTTTATTCCATTCACTCATCATTCGAAGCTGCACATTTTTTACCACGTAACTGATTCCGTAAAACATTTTACAGTAACAAGGTTTTTCCTAGATATTGGTAATGTTCGTAGAGATATTTTTTTTAACTTTGCATTTTGATTTTCAAATACTTGATATAATAAATATTATGTTATGCCTAACATTTAATTGTGATTATTAACTAATAGGATAGGATAACATTGCTAAGAATTTAGAGGCGGTGTTAGGTATCAGAATTCGACTTACACATGAAAATTCGTATAATTAAGACACTTTTGAATTAGTTTTGTATAAAAAATTAAACAAATTTATTCAAACTCCATCTCTATGCAAAACAGATAACGGTTTAATGAATAACCATCAGTCTGTTTCAGGATGAATTAATAAACTCTCGTACGAATGACTCAAAACCCGTCTCGCAACCCTTTTTATCGAGAATTTTGTGGGCAAACGTGATATTCCCCCATCCGAGATTAAATGAACCGTCATGATTGATTACGATAACGCGCGTTGAAACAATGCTCCCTGTTACATAAGTTGCACGGTGCACTGAATAATATCGTATCTGCCATCGCGAGAACAATGGACCGCGCCGGCACCGCAAACAGTTATGATTTATGTATCACATATTTTAACTATATAATTTAGATATGCCGTGGATCAATTGGCTTGAGTGTGGATTTATGTTCTGGTGTGCTGTGTGCCGTTTCTGCATGTTTACATATATAATCCTACTAATATAAATGCGAAAGTTTGTGATGGATGTATGTGTTTGTTTCTCTTTCATGAAAAAACTACTGAACGGATTATTACAGTAATATTGGTGATACATCAGAATAACACATAGGCGACAATTTATAATGATTTTGTGTAATTTGGTCATAATATAACGATACATATCATGGCGGTAGGTAGGCTTGCCCCCTTACACATGGCGGAATACACACGGCGGAAAGCATTAGCTTTGCCTCTGTCTACCCCGTTCAGGCTATAAGGCGTGAGTGTGTGTCAATGTAATAACAACCATGGTAATGTAGATCTAATAGAAAAAAGAGAAGGTTTTAATTATTCAATCCAATTTTATTCGTCCAACAATTTTAATTATGCTATTTGAATATGAAAGTAGAGACCACCTATTAAAATTTCCTAGACCTATGTAGGCCCTAGTATGAGACTGTTACAACGATACAGAATAAGAATGTGAGATGTTGAACAAAACTGTGTTTGTTTATGTTTCACAACTGTATCGGAAATTCACAATAAACTTTTCACGTGAATTCGATCCGCTGGCTTGTCGTGTATTCGTTTTGAAAAAACACCTATTATTCGTAATGAGAATAAACAAAAGAAAATATAAAAATGTACATAATGAGTAAATGACGCGCAAGTTTATCTCACGTGAATCGAAGTTAACCTTTAACATGAACACTTTGTTGACAAGAATTCGATGTATTTTTAGCAAAAGGATACGGGTTTATAATAACAATGTATCAAAGGTTATCACGTGATGGGACGCAAGTTGTTTAATGTGGTGGCGGCTGGAGTGATTCGATAATGTAAACTTGACCTTTGCTTGCCCAGTCGACGTGATGTTGCATTCTAATTCATTGTATACCAAATTATGTTGCATTTATGTAATTTATTTTCATATTGTTTATATCACTGTTATTACTTACATACAAATATTATTTAATAAAGAATTTCGTTGAAAATCGTGACTTTCTGGAAGATTCGTGTGAGTTTAAAAAATTAAATAACAATAAACAAGAAACAAATGGTCTAACCGAATAACGTCATGAATAATAGAAATCACCTCGGGGTTTCGCTTCGCATTTCTATGCGTAACACAATGTATGAAAGTAAATATTCCATTGTGGAGTTTATCTTAGTTTAACAATGAATTAATTAGGCCTCAGTTATCAGTAGTCACACACTGAGCCAGGCCGTGTTATTCAATCGACCTTTGTCTCGAGATCTTGACAAAGATTAATGTTAAATAACGTACTCTTACTACGTCACTATATTTTAAATGAATCGTTGGTCATTGTGAAACTTACTAATGCAGTTTAATTAGACCTTCACTACAATTTTGACCCTTTTTGACCGTGTATAGGTAAAATATAATCTGTATTAATAGAAACCGCTCTTTAATGGGCATTTTATTACATATAATGACATGTAAAGCGCTTTGTTATGTAGTTTTGACTATAAATTAATCTGCTGTCTGAAGAGGGATGGTACCCCTTATAAAAAACAATGCCAAGCTGCTGTCTTTGTTTTATTTGGGCAGTTGGTAGGGTTGTTCGAGGACCAAAGCCCCCTAACCACTCCCACTACCACTCCCCTGTTCCTTGTCTCAAGGTCAGTAGTGCTTCCACGATTGCTGTATTGTTGCATGGCGGGTGTTCATTATAAATAACTGTGATCAGTTATAATTGGGCTGCTTATACCTTATTTTCTTTCTAATGGTGCCATTTAAAATAGGATTTAATTCTATGAGTAAAGATGTTTTATATTACTACCGTACATCTTAATATAATATAATATAATATAATTGAAACCTTACAAACGTTTCGCAATTTTGCTTTAAAGGAAAATACACGCTTATTCTCTGCAAATAAATAAGTTTAACCACCGCGATAACAGATGGCGTCATACAACAAATGTTCAAAATAATTCTTATTACATTACGTTCTTTAAATATATGCACATATATTAAAAATGTATTATTTATGAATTGTAAATAATGGGTATGTCTGGTTATAAACAAATATAAGTGTGTATTTGCGTGTCTGCTTCGTAACGACGAATTTTCGGAATAAATAAGTAACATATCAATAAAGCTGATATTATTTATAAATATTTTCTAGGTATATTTGTTATTCCATATAAAAGTATTATCATATTATAATATTATGCACATTTCAAGTAAGTTTTAGAATTTATTTTCAATCTTTATAAATATTAATATTTATCAAACGGAACACGTAGCACGTTAATCTTCTAGAGAAGAAATAATGAAGTCAATCAATGTCAATGACATTTAAAAAGAAATAAGAATCTGTAATATGCAAAGATTTCTTCAGAAGTACCTCATTAAATTATGTTCTATTAATAGTCAAACATATTGCGTTAAGTAAGCAAGTACTATTAATTTTACTATTAATATTGTTTGTTTCAGTAATCGAATCGATAATGCGTGGCGAGGTGGTGGGCGTGATGCCGAGGAGGTCCCGCTCCAACCTACAAGTGAGTTAACAGTCATATCCTACTCCTTTATAACAGGAAATTACATGAAATATTTGGTTTATAGACTACATTGTTTAGGAGTGCTTTGAAAATCCTTTCTCGGAATAGTAATCCCAATAGACCGAGCATTCTTTTTAGAAAAAAAGTAGCCTATATGTTAATTTAGTACATTGTCTATCTGTATACTAAACTGAATTAAAGCAATTACTATATAATAATTGCAAGGTAATAAACATCTAAACAAATTCGCAAACTATGACGTTTGTGAATAAAAATTTTATGTGTTTATAAAATGAAAAAAGCTCTCAATATCATTTATTCCAATATAAAAAAAATTATAACAGGATCAGAATAGTGTCCTGAATATTTTAATGTAAACAATTATTATACAATACTTATTTATAAAATTTCGCATGGCAATTGTGTCTGTGAGGCGCCCTTGAAAATTAATTGCCCGCTCGAATTATTCGCTCCGCTTTAAAGATTTTAATTAAAAGTAAATATACAGTTTCGGGGCTGGCGGGGTTTGTTTTGAATTACATTGGGTATTATAGCTCTAAATGGATGTATCAAGTTGAGGTAAAGTTGGGTAATAGTTTGTAATTCGGATGGTCGTAAACGGTTACTTTGCAATTTGATCTCAGCATTACAAATTGAAAGTTAGTACTTGAGTTGAATAGATAATTTTATTGTGTATAGGGCGGTAGAGGTATACAAAATAAGATATACATCTAAAAGAATTGAGGCATATTTTATAGACACGAACGACCATATAAACTATATGTTCAAAATCTAGAGTTAGAACTGAAGTTCGCTGCAGCGCTAAAACATCAATCGTCATCTAACCAAACTTTTTAAACATGCAGTACTAAAGCGTTTTAAATAAAGTATGAGTAAAATGCCAACCAATACTAGATTGCAGTACAATTTAGTTGAACACCGTGAGTGTTCGGAACGCCAGATCTAGCACGTAGTACATATCGATGTATTGAATACTACTTATTTTTAATTATATAAAAACTTCGGTTAGCAAAAATAAAAATCTAAAAAAAATATTAGTGAAGCGTCCATAATATTTCTACCTGCACCTCGCAACGGTTACAAAAACATAATTATTCACATTCGAACACATTTAAATGTACACAAAAGAGCTTCACATGTTTTTTCGTCTGTTGTTTACTTTACAATTGAATGCAAATAGTTGATGTATATTCAAGCGTCATTCTATAGTTGGTTTATTTCTGTTGGAGCCGAGAGTCGCGACAGCTCCCGGCGCCCGGTGACGCATGCGCTAACGTTAGCTACAATATACACCGGTGAAGCTAAATATGGTAGAAATGAGTAATAGTTTTCATACAGTTGGCTCTCTACAGAATTGCACTATAACTATCGTGAAACTTTAGTCTATATATTTGAAAGGGTTTACAAAAGAGGAAAGACGGTTTAGATATGTTTCCTCTGCATCATATTTATAGAGTACTGGATTTATGTCTCATATAGTCATTATGTACATTGTGAATAATAATTACTATTTTATTATATAAGTATGTAATTTGCAAGAACAATGAAGTTAATTACATCAACGACTTTAGAGTCGTGATTGTGTTATGCAAATAAAAGTTATCATTCATTTATCTGAACCAATTATATACAAACGACATTTATTACTTTATACAAGGAAATTTTTATTCCCGGTCTTATTCCACGAATTCGTACGATCATCATAAAAATACATACATATAGAATTGGAAACCGAAGCAGCACACGTTCATAATTTACAATATATCGCTCGCCGTATCATTTCCTATACGAACTATAAACGTTCGAGTTTCAGCGCCACTACGCTCATTTGAATATTGAAATAGAAACACCGGGCCACTAAGAACTTAGTTCGGCACGGCAGCATTGTTTTAAACTAATGTTAATCTGAGGATGTTTGAGTTGGACGCAAGCGGCACAAACCTTTCTCTATATACATGCTGCAGCTTTAAAACATCGCCGCAAATTCTAATTTAGATCAGTCGCTCTGGTGTTACAGGAGCGAGAGATAATTAGCTTTTAGCTCAGTCCGTAAATAAGCGAAGACCGATTCCTTTGAGACGAGAGTATTTTTGATACTTGCCTAGATTTAAATACCCATTAAATTATAATATGTTTGCTTATGATGGTATTTTCTTTATTTTGAGACAGTCTATGAATATTTAAAGGATATCAAACAAGTTAACTTATTTAGCCTCTTGAGTCTTGTTTGAAAAATAAATTGTTAAAACTGTAGCTGGAATTTTTATGTTTTTATGATATTTGAATATTATGTATTTATGCTGTGAGAAATTTTATGTTACATATGAAAATTTTTAAGTTACAACGTCTTTTATTGAACAGTACAATTTACTTTTTATTATACATAATTTCATAAAAGGTGCTAGAAATAGCGAGCATTCTTTATACCTTAATAAACAACGTGGGCGGAAAATTTCGCAACTCAAGCCAAAGAGAAATTATTCATAAAAGGTGGCTTACTTAACTTACAAAATTTCCTTAAGGCAAGAACAACAATTTCGTACCATTTCGCAATATTAGGCTGTATTTAAAGTCCGGAGACAACCTTGAGTGTTGACTTACAAAGGTTGCTCGTCATGGAAAGATATTCCATAAGTTATTCTGATTTACGTCAATGCGTTTCTTTCGCGTCCTCTTTATTTTTTGTCCACGATCATCAATTGGCTTGTCATTCAGAGGCGTGTACCTGGGATTTTGGTCATATATTTTCCTGTCAATTTTAGTAACCCTAGGCGCCACCGGTTGACCCAAGACTTATCCTTAAATTGCTTCGTGTCACTTCGGAGGAAATTAATCTCCGATGACTAATTACAAAGGACATTGTTCTGTGCCCATACATAATTCGCCCTGGAACCAACAGCAATGGAAAAATGTTTGTAATATTTAGAATCATTAATAAATTCTCAAGACATATTATTTATAAAACGGACAAGCTGGGATATCGTATCAATCCAAAAAAACGATGAGATTTTGAGGTTATAATTGATAGTAAACATTGAAAGCTTTTCAATGTTCAAGGTAGATTTATAGTCCTATCATTTACGCTTTAAATATGCTTTTTATTGATATAAGTACCTATCTAATATATAAGCCTTAAAGATTCATCACTATGTAGGTATCTGATTATTTTTTACTTCAATGAGGCTATTTTAAGACTTGATTCATATATTTTTTTATAAGTAAAAAGGTACCTAATTATGTAGTTATAGTATTTACATCCTCTAAGAGCACCCTTCAGATTTTATGTATTTTCTATATATACGTACGTCGTACGAATTCCCCGAAGAGACAGACAGAGGCGCACAGTTGAGCATTCACGCTTTATCAGAAGCATGGCATATTTTACACACTTTTGGTAGACTCTTAGGGCATGTAGGATTAAATTAAACAAATAAAAAAATATTTTTAGTTCATATTATTTATTTCCTCATCACCTACATTGTTTTATAAAATATTATCTGAGCATTGTGCAGAAGGGTTGTTGTTATGGTATTATTTATCAATTCAGTATGTATAGGCTCTTGGGCCGTGGTCCAACATGCTGTACATATAAGATCAAGGGCTACAACCTGATAAAAAACAAACAAACACATTATGCTCAAATTAGAATGGCAATATATTAATATTGTGTCACACGGAAAGCAGATTTATATATTCAAATCTTCCAGCTGAATTAAATGTAAGAAACCTTCAAGCATATGACACAATATTTTTAATCAACAATATACTTGCTAGTTTGCTCTTAAGTTGCCACAGCCACATGCTACAGTGTGTAGTAGGTAGTATACAGACTCTGTTCGCTGTCTCCACGCAGTTACCAAGAACAGGAACTGAGGAGCGAACTAGAAGTTTGGCGGCAGTTAAACTTGGGTGGGATTAAAGAAAAATGTGCTTACCAAACGAGGCGCTGTCCATTTGTTGTATACAATGGCGAATCTGCTCGTTCTCCAACACCATGGATCCGCCAGCAGAGCCACAATTAATGCAAAAAGCAATTTCCATTTCGTATCCGTTATCAATGCCAGGTAAATTGTTACATCAGTTCACAAAGTCCAGAAATCACAGCCAGTGTATGTCGATATCGTAATCAATCGCACAGAGATATATAATAATATATTATATGGAAAGTGAGAGTCTAGTTTGTTTGTCTCTGATGAGTGAAGTGTGAGTGACATTAAATTGAATTGAAAAATGAAGTAAGAATTAGGGATACTACTCGACTAGATTCTGGATCGATTATATCGATCATTTATGCACAAAAAATCGTGATTTTATTCAACATAGGGTTATTTTTATTCGGAAAATATTTAGC
>NC_051133.1:9943920-9961556 GCF_014839805.1 Manduca sexta | reverse complement strand
TGTCATTACTTATTAATCAGTATAATGTTTTGTTATTATTTGTATTATATCTAGTAGTTTAAAAGTATAATGATGGTTACATAAATCACGTTTTAAAAACGTTTATTAGTAGTCTAGATTTTACGCAGTATTCATCGCAACAGTCTTTAACGCCGAAAATCAGTATTGAAAGCTTTCACAGTTTAATTACGTCGGCGTAGGGATCAGTTAATCGCGTATGAAATTATAAAGGTACTAAATGTAATCCAAAAGATGCTATAGTCGGTTTTGTGTACAATATTAAGTGGCTTAACGAAGGTAGTATGATTATTTTATAGAAAACTGACGTCGCAGTCAACCTACAATACGCTATGTATAATAACATAATAGAAAATCAATATTTGCCACACGTTTCCGTTGTAAGAACGCAACACGGACAATGCACAAAGGAAATAGAATAAATTACACAATATCTATCACATTTTCTCTCTACATATTTATAAAGGAACTGGCGTGCGATTATAATACATACAGCAGTTCGGAATCGTGTCATCGCTTCTAAAACATTTTTCTCTTGAAAGCATGAAGGCAATAGAAGAGATTTAGTGGTGTATTGTACATGAATGTCACGTGCAGTCGTGCAATGGCCGATAGCGCTCATCTCGTATGCGGCCAATACACTTGCCTATAATTCAGATCTGGCCGTGTTTGTCACACCATTCTGACGACACGCGCCTCGTAAATCAAACTGTTAGACTTTGAACAGCACCACAATTTTTGAATACTCATACGAGTTTTTAATGAATAACATTAATCACCGTTTCATGTCTTATTCTACATAACATCTTGGAAAATCAATCTAAAAGTCGCCGCACATACTATAGTATACTTTCTCAGTATTGTTTACGTCACATCCAGCCTGTACGGCATCAAAGCATTCAAAACAATCTCACATTTGCGTACCCACCCGAAAGAAACGTAGTTTGGCATTCATAAAGGTGCAATTTATGCTCAATTAGTGCAAATTCCTGCCCCTCTTACCTCCGATTTTAATTCGGTCGAAAATTCAACTCGACGTAAATCCTGCAAATAATACGATTAAGCTGAACGTTGCGCCCGAACTGACAAAGGGGAGGAATCCTCTCCGTGGCAATTTGTCTGGTTCACCGACCCTTTTCGGAGACATGAGTATTCCCCGCGCTGTGTGCCCATAAACAATTCATCTTGCAAAATCTACGCATAGCGAGAGGACATCAGAGGCATTATGAATGCTCTTAGAATATCGATTCGCAAAGTACATACAAACAAATCATCTCCACTTTTCCCTCTGGCTGTGCCGTAATATGACCGTCTCTTTCGGGACACGAGCGGAATGTTAAATTGTAATCCTGACTCGGGCTGCTCCCTCACGTACGCGTCAACGGTAAATGGGACTTTACAAAATGCACTTTAGAATGTTTTTAGATTGCAACACGACTTCGTGTGCAGGTGTTCCTGCTCGTGAAACTCCTATTACTGAGATCCTCTTTCTATTGACTTTGTTGAATTGAACGGTCAAGGCGACTCGTTCGGACGTAACGCTTCATACAGTTCTACTTTCCTGTTCTTTCAATCGAAAGATGTTTTTTATGTCATGGTTGAAATATTTTTTTAAACTATTTTCTCTCGTGTTTTATTAATATTCATGATAAATGGGTCGGTGCGGGAAGTCTGATGACTCATCATGTTGCCAATCTTCAGGAATTTCGTTTGAATTTTTAACGTTTTGACGTAACAAACTTGGCAATGCTATTCTGTCGTAACACCAAGTCATAAATCTTTAATTAAAGTCGTGAATAAAGATATGCCATGTCTTAGTTGTGCACTATCTAATATTTCTCTTTTGAATAATTACATTGCAGCGTTTTCCTTTGAAAGTATTTTTGCAGTTATTACATTTTTTGTAGGCGTGACATTCCAACCAAGCCTTTGATTTTCAAATTTCTTTCAGCCATCATTTTTAATTTTATGCAATGGTAGTATGCAAAGCGCGCTTTGAAGTGTCCAGTTGCATTTAAAACTTTTGCGCTAATTTAAATATTCTCATTCACCAATGACGTTAATACTGAAATCTAATTACAATATCGATTATCGTATATTAATAACAAACGTGTGAAGTACTGTGAAGTTAGATAACATGATATGTGAAATTACTATACAATACAATGTGTTGGCCTTCACGCTAGCGTAGAGTCTAATTACAACAATTAGGCGTTATTACAGACCAAGTCAAGTTGGTTAATACGATATACATTTTTACCGGATGCGGTGTTGACTATTAATCAAATGGCCGTCTCGCTAACCCACTTTCCTGTTGATGTAAGGTCTGAATGGGTTGGGTACTGATCAGATTATCATTAACCATTTTAGTAATAAGAGAGTTATTATTTGTTTTGAATAAACGTTCAATATCAGCTTTTAAATTTATTTAGCTATCGTGTTTTTGTTTCAGTTTGTCACATTAAACCGTTTAAACGAAAGTGTAATAATAAGTACCCAGAATTATTTAATTACTTTTAATGCTTACCATATTTCGTGATGTTAAGTAATAAAAATAAATATTATTACCCAAACAGAATTATTCACCAGCGAACCGGCGTGTCCACAGTATTTTATATTAATTTATTTTTAGAATCGTTAACGTTATAGGTACCGCGTTAGAAATTACATTTTGTATTAGCGTACGAATGATATGTTTTAATAATTTACGACGACGTTAACTACACGTATCCCCGGTCTATAATTATACTCCCTTTGTAATGGATGTGTCAGGCGTATTCGGGTATAGGGGATTAAATTTTAATTCTATCCCTCTTTGATGTTGAAGGACGATGCTATTCACGTGATATACAATCACTCTAGTATAAGTTATTAAAAGCCTACGCGAATTATAGACTTTTCCGCTGAATATTCGGTTCTTAATTAATGTGCGTATAAGTGTATGTGTCTTCAAACTGATTAAGAAACTGACTAATCTATTAGTTACTAGAAAGTTTGTAATCTGCGAAGATTTTTTATTGAAGAACATAAATATTTGCATCGTTTTTTTAGTCTTGTATTTAATTTTCTTTAGCGCTGTGTGGGTTTATTGTATAACTGCTTCTCTATGCGTATGTGTAAGATGAGTGGAATTGATGGCGGTGATAAATACTGCTTATAGGGATATTTTAATTTTATAAACAAGCTTGGTTTGGATGCATTTTTTCCTTTTATACGCGTGGGTGCGCCCTCTCATCACATTAAGTGACGGAAATATAAATGGTAGTACAAACGTGGAAATATTTATGTTACAAAATGAGCATGAATGAAATATTGAATACTAATAAGAATCGCTCTTCGAAATATAATCTTACCTTTTTCTTACTAATATTATAAATGAGATTTTCTCAGGATGTTTAGATGTTTGGATGTTTGCTAGACGTAAATACAGAAACAGCTGAGCGGATTTGGATATAATTAGGCACACGGGTAGACCATGTCCTGAATTAGCACATAGGCTACTTTTTATGCCGCTAAAATGTAGATGGCATTAATTAATAAATTAGGTATTAATAAGATAGTTTATTTAAAATTCCCTACATAATAATTGCTATCTGGTACATTATACGCATGGATTCTATCATTTGTATTCAATGTATATAAAAATATATTATTTTAAATAATATACATAAAATATTTAAACTATGTTAACAATTTACTATACAAAAATAAATCATGTATCATTCACGTACAGTATGCACATAAATGTAATATATAGATGTGTAAGGAAGTCATCTCGTATATGCAGTAGCATTTCTGAGAAACAATTTCTGATTGGACATGAGCCAAAATCAACTCTGCACCTTCTGGCCAATACGAATAAATTATCATCGGAGTCTCTCTGTTGATAAACATGAACCTAACGTAATAATTGCATAATAAAATGTATATTTTATATGCAACCTACTTTATAAGTCTAGTGGTTTAACGAGCGAACTAACGCGCATATAATATGGCAATGCTCATTGCATATCCAAACCGCAGCAAATAACTTCCGAGAAAATAACTAATGTCGCATGCCGACATATTTGAACTGAAAATTATTACTAACATGTTATCTATTTATGACATGATCTAGATCAAAAGACCTAGTACTGTTGAATAATAAATCTAATTTGGTTCTTTGGTCTTTTACCTACTATTGGCTACAGGTATATCACCTCGTTATAAGTGTATTTACGCATTTCACGTTTCACCAATCTTTTCGGAAACCCAATGGATTCAAAATAATCTATTTAATAAACGTTAATTCCATCTGAATGCGCTTCATTAAATATAATTATTGTTTACATGGAATACTTGTTACTGAAACGTTAATTAATCAACGTTCGAAATTTTTAAGCCTTTGAATAATTATTATCTGCACGGAATAATGAATGCGAGTATCTTTTCATTCTGTTGAATATGTTCATAAAATATGGATACATAAAATTGGAAGAACACAGAAATCATTTCATTCTGATCCGCTTTTTTAAATCCTATAACAACATAATTTGAATATTCTATTATCGTTTTTATCGACCATTGACCCGCAAAAACTGAACAGAATATGTTATAAAAATCAAAATTAGTTTTCTAAGAAGCTGTATTTAAGCGTATAAAAGATTTCCTAGTACACAATTTCCACGTATATGTCAGAGCATTCAGCATTGTAGAAAACACTCGAAGCATGGTTCTCACGGCGCGGCGCGGCGTACTCGTGTCGTTTCCGTCGTGAGAGATCGCGTGAATCGATTGAAACTTATCCTATTACCATGGAATTGGCTTTGGGTGTCACACTTGTTTTTGTTTACGTACGCCATTCGATCTTGTTTACACCCACACAGCCAGATGGGGCTGATAAATTATTTCATTTACGGTTTCGTTTCGTCTACTTTGATTCGGCCGCGAGAGCTACTAGTATTTATTAATGAAATGTGTCAACAATAAAGTTCTCTGTAGTATATTTTTTACATTACAATAACAAGTCTCATTTGCTTATCATCATTTATTAATGAATGAGTGTCGTTAAGGAATGGATCCCCCATTTCTTAATATGGTTAAAGAAGACTAATTAATTGTTGTATATTTTTTCTTCTCTTCGGTCTCCATAAAATTGAAGTTCATTCATAAATTTTAATGTCCTCACACTCATTGGCTATTGTTATACTAATATAACAAAGGATGTTTGTTTGTGATTAGTTTAGGCCAGCTATGTATGTCGAAAGTTATCATACGAATTTCTTTTCTCATACTTATAAATATCGCATTCCTTTAACACAAATAAAGTTTTTTTATAGAGCTGTATCGAGGTCACCAAGGACATTGTAACCAAAATTAATGCTTTCAAATAAGCTATTTATTTCAGTACTTTCCTCATATTCGTTTGTAACTCGTCGACGGCGCGTGGCCCGTTTAAATGTATTGTGTTTCATTTGTAACAAATGTTTCAAACTTCTTCTGAACGATGATTGATTGAGTTCGAAAACCCCTCGGCACCCTTTTGGGTGTTTTATTTTTCCAGCATTGGAATTTAATTATTTATACTTGTTTGTACCCTATTTTTAGTTTGTATCTAAAATATACAGTTTATCATTTTAATTTTGTAATGTCATAAATCATAACTCATACATCGCAATGCGAAGATATCATTGTATGTTCAATACTTCCATTCCGTTGTTTGTGGTTCTCGCTTCCTATTAAACAAATAGCATCGGTATCGTTAATGCGGCTATACAATGAGTTGTTGATTCATTTAGAATAACAAGAGGAGTAAGTTCAGGTAAGTGTAATCGGTAAAGTTTGCAACAACATCGGCCGAGTTTCACCTCCGCTCGACGTAGTTAGTTAATGCCGGTTCCCGTGCCGCGCGGGGGTATCGATCGCGACAAGTGCGGGATGCCGGGATTCGTCTGGCACGCCCGGGTAACCATGCACCCCTACCACCGCCGCCTCCCCCTGTGCCCGGTAGCCGTCAAAAGGGTCTGTATTAACGTGCCACTCACTACTTTGTTCTTGTTTTGTTTGAAGGTTAATATTCATTTTGACCTGAGCTTGTGTGTTTGGCAACGGGTTTGACGGATGGCTTCTATGAATATATTTTCTTTGTCTATTATGTTTACCCAGTACGCTTTGTTTGCATAATTTGTATTAATTTCTCTTTTATGTTTTTTTTAATTTTTAGTACAAGGATCTTATAACTCTATCAATAATATCAGCGTGTCATAGCGCAACTTTTAGTTAAATTCGTTAATGTGATGAAAAATATTATTGTACATCTATTTAAATCAATTTCTTATTAAGAGACGATACCAACTGTCATAAGCGGATATAAGAAGCCGTACAACTAAAAAGATGACCTTGCATGTGCGGAAGGTGCAATGTGTGTGAAGTATAATTAATTATGCAAGCTTCTGTCTGGTGGCCGGGCTGCGTTGCTGGCCGGCGAGCGGCGGGAGGAACGTATGCGGGGACCGGGGTGGGGGAGCACGGGGCGCCTCTCCGTGCGCTCCCCCCACCCCCGCCCCCGGCGGCAGTTTGCGCCATTCTCCCGCGCCGGCACCACTACGTTCGGTTACTCTCTACTCGGAACGGTTTACTGAACGCATCTTTACCTTTCACCGCACTAGAGCGTCACATGTTTTTCGAAATTTCGATGTTACTGGTGACGTCACCGTGAAGTGATATTGGTGCTTTGTGGCCGTTTCGAACCGTGGATCTACCGTGGACACTAGCGGTACTTGATGACTCATTGTTTACTTTTTATTTTGTAGCTGTAGCTGTCACCTTTTATGTCTTATTATGTCACAAACTATACTTATTTATGCATTGTTATACTTTATTTAGTAAACTTTATTTATGCAAAACGCGTCATTTGGTACAGAGAGATGTTTTCATAAATTATTTGAGCTAAACTTTCTATTTATTATATTATACTAAAGCATTATCGTCATTCTTTATTAGATTATAATTATTCATAGTAAAGGAAATGTAGTGAAACCTTTCTTCTGCACAATATTGAGTAATCAGCACGTATTTAGATGGACTACGAATAAATAACTGTGCTATCCACCTGTTATCTAATTATATGCTTAGCTTGACTTCCTTTGTCTTCAAAACATTGTTACGCACTGCCTAATCTGCAATAGTGATCATGCATCGGAAAGCTAATTAGCATATAATGGCATGAGCCCGGGTATCCAATACATGCACACATATTACGTTACTTACATGGATATGGACGCAGTGCATACAAATCACGGATAACCACACCCCGATCAACACCGCTGTCTCTTTCATTCCTACCTTTTATGCAATAAACATATGCATATGATGAAAGTTATACAAAAAAATATTTCCATTTCTCGTTATTAATAAAGGTTTTTCAGCATCAAAAAGGAGAGCAGTCGCGCGCACCATTAATCGACGCACGCCATGTTCAATATCGGCCATATTGTTATTGTTATTACATCGGCTGTAAAAGGAAACAGCACCTACAACTCGTTTTGGTGTTTGCTTTTGTTCTTCTCCAACTTCTTTGTAGCTCGTTATTGTTCTTTTGTTGGATACGATTAAACGAGTGCCGCCGTCTGCCCCATTTATAAACATTCAATTTTCGATAGACTTTTTTGGTTGTCTTTCACAACGAGTAAAGGTCACGATATCCTTTGATGTCGGCGCTTTAACGGTATTTAATGTACCATTACATAATTCCGAAAGGTGCTGGCATAATTTAGCCTATTGTTATCTGCCTTTACCAAATAAATTATGAGCATACAGGGCAATAAAGACCAAATATGGCGTCGAATGGCTCGCTAGACGATGCGACATAAAGGCGGTACATGAATACTATGGCGCTCGTCTGCGTCCCACGCACGCCCACTCGCCGCATGTTAAAGCTATACGTGAATAAATATCACCTGACAAGCGGGCCCGAACCCGTCTCTACATAGACAGCGGGTTTATCTAACGTACGCCAATATAATAGGAAAGCTTGCGGTGCCACGAATACCACAGATTACTGATCCAATTCTACATGACAAACTTCCCTCGTGAATACAAACTTGGTTTTATTACTTATAGCTTTGCATTTATTATGTTATCTCGCTAACAATAAAAAGTATAATGTGATGCGAAATTCTCAGGCAATTCAATTGTGAGTCGACAAAAAGTTATAATGGAATGTTATTTAAATGAACCGTCGACAGGCCGAGTGAGATGGAACTAAAGATTGAAGTTCCGACAGACGTTCGCAGCGCCATTACGCTCCTATTTACGGTAATCTCCGGTCGCATTGGAGACGCTATTATGTAAATCGCTCGTTTTGTTTTAGCATGCCACAATGGGTGACGTCATTGCGTTTTGTTATTAGTAGACCAACGCACTTTATTCTCTGAAATATGAGACATCACGTTCTTTATTGTTACTTTCGGATGGCTATGATAATAGATATCTTAGTGACTTTTCCTTTTATTATGTTGATAAAAAAATTGTACATAGTTTTTATATTTTCTTTCCTTTTGTACCTTAAATAAAAAGGGGTATTAAAATATCATTTAAATTTTAACTAAATTATTTTGAGGTTATCTCAAACATAAAGGAGGTTGGGTTCATACATAACATTTTAAAATTTAATCTTGTTGAAGAGTCTCATCCCATATAAGCGAGATTTCAATTAAGTTTCGCTATTTTTGTTACCCTCGTCTTGTGATAATATATCAAAATGAAATGACCTCAATTTGGCGAGGTACTTTGAGCGTGTCTTCTTCACACTTAACCTAGATTCAGTGGCGCATTCAACAGTATATTGCTGTAGATTAATTATTTATTCCCTTTACTTATAACAACTGCATAAGACATTAATAAAAGTGGGTTGGGTCGTATCCAAGTTTCCGCCGTATTTGTATCGCCCCGGGCGCCATTTATGGCCAGACAAGAGTTTTGATCTTACTTTTACTGCATATTTGGTTTTTATTCTTTTATTTGTTATGTTTATGTAGTTTTAGTGTAACTTAAAGTTCCTCTTTTATATGCAGACTATTGTTTACTGCCAGCGCTGCTAGATATTTGGGATTTGTTATTATTGCTTCTACTTCTTGTTTAAATACTTACAGCAAAAACAAGTCTTATAACATTTAAATAGCCAATTTACTTAGAGACTCACTGCTCACAAAAAACTGGAGACAACATATTTACAACAGGTTCCCGATCACCAATCATTAAAAAGCTCTTACTCTCTTTAAACCATCAGCAGAGGTAATTTAAAATCTAAGATACGAACATTCCATAGTCAGCCCATTCCAGCGTAAATATCAAGTCTATAATCTAGTTAGCGAGACCCGGAGACTTGGGGGCAACGTGGCAATACCGGTTGTCGGTAATGACTAGAGAGGGAAGGAGGGGGGATACCAGTCGGACCAGCGAGTTGCTCGCGGCACTCCTCAGGCTTCACAAGATTTACAGATAAATGCACTGGTTGTACGAGTTACGACTCTAGTATCGCGCATTGAATAGGCTATCCTGGTTGACTACCAATGTACCGAAAATATTTTTCAAGGATTCCTTTTAATCATGAGGAAGCGGAGTATAGCTTTGTATAATATTGCGTGAATTTTCAACAGGCGTTACTTTGATTTTTATTATCTGTACTTAAATGTATTGAAATGCTCTATTAAGTAATATGACTTATTTTACTATTAAAACACAAAGGCAGCCAAGGTTATTAAAGAATTGCTCAAGGTATGGCAATTAAATTGATTATTGTATAATACAAAAAATATGTGTGACCTAACGAGATTATAAAAAGCTAATGTTTTTATGTCAATAAGTATTAAGTGTTATTTGTAATTAAATTTATAATTTATGGTTATTACATATAATCGATTTGATTTACACTAAAACTAATATAGAAGTAACATTATTATTTTTAAAGAATTTATTTCCGTCTACGTTCATTCATTATATTTTTATTATACTCTCTAACAATAGTATTATAGTTAATATTATTCATAATTTTTTGTGCGTATAAGCGTGTAATCGGCCGTCAGACTAGTTTTATTCAAAGAGATACCAACTGTAGCTGTTCATGTTCGCTTTTATGAATAATAAATGATGTTTTACCTTTTTGACCCTAATTTGGTACGTATTACCGTAACACAATTTATACTTGATCGATAAACAAGTTCTATTTATAGTATCAAAAGTATAAATAAGCATTTAATAAGTAACTTATAAATATTCACCTGATTCATTTACCTGGCTTGTCGAATAAAAATATACCATGTGACTTAAAAACTCGTTTATATCTACGTGACACAAATATCCTTTAACATTGGGTATTATTGTTCAAACAATTTCGTGCTATAATCTATCAATCAATCAACTCTTATAAGGGAATACGATCTAAACAATGCCACGCCAACTCTAATATGCATCGCCTTGAAAATATTTTAGAATTCCACTTAGAATGATAATATTGTTAGTTAAAATTGTGCGCAATATTTTTTTAAGTTGCAAGTTAATACTGAGTTGAATATGCCCCTGAGGAGATTGGCGTCAAGCAAATGGTCGCTTTTACTAAGTACAAGCCTTTTATCCTTGAAGAAATTTTGCGTCGACTTCACACAGGAGTGATATAAGGGCAACTAAGTGAAGAAGTTAATAAAACTTCTTAGTATTATTAGTAAATTGTATATATACACATCAAAGCACATAATTGTCACTGAAAAAATTAATGCCAACAATATGTACAAATTGCGAAGTCAGAATCCGGGGAACATTGCTTTTCGCAGTTCGCACAGCTTTTACATAGCTGGGCATTTTGCCACCCACAGCGCTGATAGGTATATCGCGTAACTTTTTATAGTTTATTTATATACACACGTCTTGTTTGTTATTTATTTTTATAGCCCGAGCGTGAAACGACGAATGGCTCGATGTCTGTATGCTATTGAATGCTGAGTTATAACTCCAATGTTTCAAAACGTATACGTTTAATGCTGGCTGTTGACATAACTTCATGATCTTGAGTTTCAAAATATTCTTTTTAATATAAGAGATAAATATTTAACGTAGTTATCATTAATATAATATCTTAACTGGTCTATCCATCTTACGATCGACAAAGTTAATTAAATCGAACGTACTAAATGATATTGAAAAAGAACAAACAGTGAAGGTTATCGACGGTGGATGAGATTAGATCGTCGATTTTTCTAGCTCAATTACTTACAAGCAAGCAGAGGGAATTCATCTGTAATGTGAAACAAATTATCTATCTTTGAACGCGTGGGCCGTGGTTGCCGTTTATTTTGCTATTTCTTTATTTACTTTCATCTTTCGAGTATGAAATAGAAGAGTTAATAGGCTAATAGAAATAGTTATTGGATTATTTTCAACTTGATGGCATTACGAGAAGATATTATGATTTATTTGTATAGATATGGAGCAAAATAAATATGTAATTTTGTTACTGTGATTCTTAGAATAATATGGGACTAAGGAGCAAATAATATTTCTTTTTACATTGATACTTTAGATATTTAAATCTATACTCAACAATTAAAATATACGCTGTAATGTCATAAACTGATAATAATATTTTGCGACATGAATATTGTAGTTTTTTATTTAAAATGTATGTCTGTTTTTATAGCAGCATATCTTCAATGTTGATGACCTGAGAAAACGATCATCACGAGCAAGATAACCTATAATGGCAGATAAACTATGGACAATTTGCTGACATTTAAGGAAATGAGTGGGAATTTTATTGTACAAAAAGTTCAGTTGTATCTGCACGAGAGTTTTTGTAGACAGTTGTATCAAGATCCGCCTCATGTGTTTTATATGTAGATAAAACTATCGTAGTTCTACCACGAATAATAATGTAAAGTAGATATATTAGCCGCGATAGCCCAGTTGGTTGTGGAACGGACTGCCGAGACGAATGCCGAAAATGTTCGCAGGTTCAAATCCCAAGGGCACACATCTCTGACTTTTCTAAAATAAATACATGTGTATCCTTTGTGAATTATCGCTTGCTTAAACGGTGAAGGAAAACATCATGAGGAAACCTGCATACCTAAGAAATTCTGTACAGGAATTTTCGAGGGTGTGTGAAGTCTACCAATCCGCACTAGGCCGGGGTGGTGAACTAAGGCCTAATCCCTCCTAGTAGTAGACGAGGCACGTACCCAACAGGGGGACAGTATGTAATACAGGGCTAATATTATTATTATTTAAATATGAAACAATCCCGTCATACATCATTGTTGCATAAATTTAACCGTTTACGCAGCGCAGGCAACGGAAGCTCTCAAAACTCATAATTTTCCCCGTTTTTGCAACATGTTTCATTACTGCTCCGCTCCTATTGGTTATAGCATGATGATATATAGCCTATAAGCACTCCAGGGACAAAGGGCTATCCAACACAAAAAGATTTTTTCAGTTCAAACCGGTAGTTCCTGAGATTAGCCATTACTGCTCCGCTCCTATTGGTCATAGCGTGATGATATATAGCTTATAGCGGTCCACAAATAAAGGGCTATCCAATACAAAACGAATTTTTCAGTTGAAACCGGTAGTTCCTGAGATTAGCCATTACTGCTCCGCTCCTATTGAATATAGCGTGATGATATATAGCCTATAGCTCTCCACGAACAAAGGGCTATCCAACGCAAAAAGAATTTTTCAGTTTGGACCGGTAGTTCCTGAGATTAGCCATTACTGCCCCGCTCCTATTGGGTATAGCGTGATGATATATAGCATATAGCACTCCACGAATAAAAGGCTATCCAACGCAAAAAGAATTTTTCAGTTTGGACCGGTAGTTCCTGAGATTAGCCATTACTGCCCCGCTCCTATTGGGTATAGCGTGATGATATATAGCCTATAGCACTCCACGAACAAAGGGCTATCCAACGCAAAAAGAATTTTTCAGTTTGGACCGGTAGTTCCTGAGATTAGCGCGTTCAAACAAACAAACAAACAAACAAACAAACAAACAAACTCTTCAGTTTTATATAATAGTATAGATATTGTCCCTAACGCGTTATTTATTGTTTGCCCAACGATGACACGTGGTTATTAACACGATGGACGAGGCCCGGCATTGCCGTCGGTGCTAGGAAATACTTTACCCGTCTGTGGTTAAAATCTAATAAGTAATCACTATAACATCATTCTTCAAGTTCTTATATGACACTGTTTTATGATTTATCCAACGTTATTTATTTTTTTTACAATGAATAAGCCGTGTATAATTACCATACAATATACGACCTTTTTGCAGGCTTCATTAAAATATGTAAGTCGTTTAAAAATAAATAGAGGTCGTTGTTATATCATTTGATTGCACAGATGTGTTTAAAATAATTGCTCTAACTCGACACGAGTGGTTCAAACAGTTTTTTTTTCTTCTGCCAATTTGAAGAGATTCGTGTGTAATGGTTGGTTGTAACTTGTAGAGTTCCTGTGTTATGGACTTTATGTTTTATGCAGTTAAGTCTCAAATAGTAAAGAATGTTATATTAATTAACTACATGGTTATATATTTTATTTGGTATTGTAACTTCTGTAAATCTTATTTTACATATACTTCATATATACATATAATGAAGTAAACCTTATACTAAAGATACTATGATGTATAGTCACTGCTGGTTACCGATCGAATAATAAATTAATTAAATAGATACGCTCATTATCATTAAAGTGTATAGGCCAAGGACATCTGTTTAATTAGACATTGACAACATTACAAAGTTCCTTCAATTTAACGACTCGTTTTTATTCCATTCTATTTTACATACGGAGGTCATCCACATTATTTAACACAATTAAAATTCATTCAAACATGTTCTTTAATTTATGTTCTCATATAAATACTTTTGATACGAATTAATTTGTTACTCTTCCTCAAATTCAACATAGAATCAACAGACCGTTAACCCCTGTATATAAATTGACCTATTAATCAGGAGCTCTGTATCCAATACCGTGTACCTCGAGACTCGTATAATCACAAGGGGTCGTTTTACGGAAGACGGCTCTTATTATGCTGGTTATCTTGTTGATATTATTCCACGAGGAGCCCCGAGTGGGACCTCTTAAGAAGAGCTCGTAAATAAATCAAGCTACCGTACTTAAAGGGACGTTCACCTGGCGTATGCTGTCCTATGTACAGGTGTAATATTGTATTGGAATGTTTAAGAGTCCGCTACTTAACAGTTTACACGAGGGATAATTGTAATCTGAAAGAACTTAAATAAAAATATCTTTTATCTATTTTAAGCTTAGTATATTATAAATTTCATATTCTATTTACTTGATTCGTTAAAATACACATTATAATTGAGGTTTTAGCTAATCGCACATTAATCATAACTATTTAAATTTTATCATTATTAAAAAGTTCCAATTTTGTAGCAGGTGCTCCTGCTTATCTGTACATCTATACAAAAATAAAAATTATCAGTAAAGTTAGGTGTAATGAAGTCGTTTTGTCCTGCCAGATATAAAAGTAATAAATAGTCAGGCTCATTGTAGGTAAAAAATAAACTCACATCATAGGTTATCAAAATCACTACCCTTCCTTCGACGTGGTCGAGTAAATATGCGTGAAAATATCTATGTATATTAGTACCATTTTGTTTCCTTCATGGTTCGCCACTCACAGTGGAAGATAGACAACGTGTACCGTATTTCTACCGGTTAAACACTCCACGCTGGTTTCCATCAAGACTCGGGACTCGCCAAGCGAAAAATACTGTTAGAGCACACGTTACGTTTACTTTCGCCACAAGCTATTTCACTTGGAGTTTATTTTTCATGTTTATTTTGCGAGATAACTATGTTAGACCATCCAGGGGTAGAAAATAAGCGAAATTCTCCGAAGGCAAGCCCACGCCTGAACGTATAATTTGTTTCTTTCATCTCATATATAAATGTTGATATTCTCGTAAATAACTTGGTAATAGCTAGTAATAAACCTTCGCTGGATAACTTGCCATCAAAGGCTTAGGTAGTGTGCCAAAGCTTTTCTTATAAATTATTCCTTCTACAAACTCTTTGAAAAGAGCTTTTTACCATTAAAGCGATCAAACAATTTTTAGACGTAACCTTTTATAAGTAAAGCTGAATTGGTGTTCATTGTATATTTGTTGCCTCTTTTTCGAAATATTTCTGATTATAATATTTTCTTTGCATATCTTGAAAGTCATAACTTTGCCAAGAAAACAACGCGTAATAACATTGCCTGTGCGGGTACAGCTGTCGAAAAGCAATTATAATTTGAAAGAACGCGACCAACAATATCTGTGTTACATTTTAATTAAATTGCGAATCCGTGCTGTAGGAAAAATATAAAATGGATTTTGTTTTTTCTACGATAAGGTGAAACATGATAACATATCTACGATTTAATTTACACTCGTACTGACTTCTCTGACTTGTCGATACAATTACGTCAGTAACCTCTCTGAAAACTGTATTAGAATTATCTAACTCATTTTAGTCGAAATAATAAAATGAAATTACATTTTCAACAAAAAAAAAAACTACGAATGTAGTATAGTATACGTGGTAATGTATCGAGGCCGGTCGGTCGCAACATATCCATTATTGATACTGATTGAAAGTATGCTAGCTTTAAATCGATAGAAAAGCGAGGTGAACGTTCGCGCCGGTACCGTTCCTGTTAAAACTACATAGTAACAGCAAGTCGTCTACAATGTTCAGCTTGTTTATTGTGTTTTTCAAAGGGTTTCACAAAGGCCCGGTACACAATACTTGGTTCAACGTGCGGCGTGCCGCGTGGCGTTAGAATATACACTCAATAGCGCCATTGAATTAACTTCCATATTGTTACCTACACAAGTACATAATTACGGTTAGTGGTGGCTCTAACATGTATATTGCTTTTGTATTGTAGTAATAATTGATGTATAGGCACGTGGAGACATTAATGTTGTGTAACGGCAGTTACGCGTAATGTCAATTTTTTATAAAGGTTAATTAAATGTAAGCTGCCGTTAACATTCCCTCAGAATAATAAGAATTGATATAGCTGGTACTATTCTATCGCGATTCTGAGTAAACATTATGAACAAGAAATCGTCCAGACAAAAAAAATATGCTTAAATATTTCAACATTCGCAAGAACCTGTTTGTGTAACGGGTTTTGCACTTGTGTCGAGATCAATATTTGTTTCTTTCGCAATTCCTGATTGATATGACTCACAAGTAAGCTGTGGACCTTGAACGGAAAATATTTCATTTGGTTATGACTTTTTATTTAAACAATAAAGTATAGTCATTACTTATTTTCGTACTTGGTGACAAATGAAAGTAATTTATGCAATTTGTCTACAATTTTAATGTCATTCCTGATTTTTGGCATAGAATGTTGTGTTTAATGACTATCCGACCCATTCATCCGATAAATATTGTGAATCTGTTTGATCCGATAAATTTCTAAATACTGATTACATTGTTGTTTGCAATAGCGTGAAATATCCAATTTCCCTTTGTGCTGCCATCAGCACTCCGGAGTGAGTTTGTTTGTTGTTAGTTTAAATCGAACGTTAAAACCAGTTTTATTTAAACAGTATTGAAATTCATTCTCGTAATATCAATTAAAGTTGTTGCTTAGTGTATTAACTGTGAATCAGTTTTCTACAATAAACAAACTTCAACATTTCCACGCAGTAATTTATTTAATACTTCGTCAAGGTACTATTTTCTGACTTGTTTATTCCAATAGAAGCTATAAATTCCTTGAATTGAGCGTTGGCATTGAAGTGTTTTTGTATAAGGTTTCTTATTAACATTGTTGTAACAAGCTGTCTATAGAACAAAAGCATCCAACTTCCACTTCGTCGCTTAGATAACAGCTTTCATGGATAATTGCGAATTGAGATCAAAGATATATCTCCATCGTACCCAATTATTTCACAAAAGTTTTTTTTACAAGAATTGAGTTGCAATTCCTATTTCACCGTAGAGATAATCAGAGAAGCGGCAATCACAGTCAGTCCAGCGCCAGGCTATCGTGTGGATGCCAATAATTACTGCGATATAGCAAACCCTGTAATATTTGCTCCACTCCAAGGCAATTTGCAATGCGGCCTTTACAATAGAACCGTATCGAATTCGCATCCGTTCTGCGGCAGAGCCTATCTCTAATTGCTTTGTACTGTACCTGTGTATTGTCATTGGCAGGTATCAACAACCTTTGAGGCTGGCAAAAGCAATTTAATTTTAATTTCAAATAGAAATCCAGATATAGAATGTTCGTATAGTCAAAATTTTAGGTAACTTTGTGTTCGAATTGCCCAGTGCGCGTATCTGGCAATAATAATGAGGCTGTAACTTTTTGTGCGAGTTTCTGAGAGCGGGGTAACCAAAGTAACCGATCTACTCACCCTCCAGTGGTGGTAGCGATAACGCGTTTTTTCACCACGAAAAAAAAAGGTTGTGAGAAGATAAGCGTTTGTAATATAGAAATTTTAAAATGATGCCATAAAATTTATTTTTAATATGGATTAATTTCGTTTAAAAGTTTCACCGCATTTCCTAAACATTTCCATGAAAGGAAA
>NC_051133.1:9923892-9943420 GCF_014839805.1 Manduca sexta | reverse complement strand
TTGGTCATTTAACTTAAACGCAATATGTATTACGAACTAAAATTACCTTGTAATAACGTTGCATTGTATCCACGCATGCATATTTCTACCCATTAACTAAAAAAAAATAGTGTTAAGTTCCATATAACAAAGATATTATATCCCGTCGTCTTTACTTAATATTTTTAAATATGTATATTCGGGGAGTCACTGCTAAAAGTCTATGACTCGTTCCAACCCGTAGTCTACCTTTTACACTCCGCAACTGTTTTTAATGAATAGGTATTATAATATAACGGATGCTGGATTTTTACCATAAACTGTTGATGTCTTATTACTGACGTACATCAGCGTGTTATCTTGATTATTCATGATATATATTCATTGTTAAAATTTATTACCTCTTATTTTTAGCTTGGGCAACACCGGTGACAGATAAGTTGGATTTAAAAACTACGTTTATTATTTATGAGTTGAGTTTAACTGTGGATACTAGATAATGTTATTAATTATTTCAAGTAATTTATTACGGCGATATGAAATTATCTGTTTAAAAATTAACATCATTGCTAATTTGTTTTATTGCAGATTAGAACCAAACGAAAACGACATAACGTCTTCACCCATACTTAATATTATTAAAAATAATTGGCTAATTAAGTTATGTCATTATATTTCGATATTTGCATAGAAACCGATTATATCATCTCAACACATAGTCTATACTAATATATAACTGAAGGGTTAGTTTGTTTGAATGCGCTAATCCCAGGAAGTACTAAACCGATTTTGAAAAAAAAACACTAATATTACTACATTATTCCTGAATGCTATAGACTTTTATCCTGGGAAAATATAAAGCGTGACTTTCATAAAACTATATCACGCAGGTGGAGCCGCGAGCAAAACCTAGTCGTAATAAAATAGATTTAAAAAACACAAACCATCTGTATGTAGATTATTCTCGAACAACACTTTTTACATCCACATCAATATATCAATAAATTTTGGTCCTTTTGTGTTACGTGTTTACATTTTTATTGATAAACACAATACAATAAAAACTGATGATCGATTGAGTGCACATCCAATGCCCAAAGCGAGAATATTTAGAGAACATACCTTTATTGTACTGGGCGTTCGGAATTTCGTATATAAATTACTTCCCGATTAAGGTAAGGCGGTAAGGCGTTATTAGCTTGCACGTTTAGAACTGTGAAAAACGATCGGCAACAGATTTTTTATAATTGATGGTAATTATAACCTTTATCGACATTAGTAACGCTATATTTCATAGGGCAAGTAACGCAATAATTATGTACGTTAAGGAATTTGTAATGAATTTTTATCGCTTGTTACTTTAACTAATTTGATTATAAAAGTGACTATTTTTAGATAAACAACAGATATAATTGCCACTTGGGGTCATAAAATCGTTATTAATGTATTTACGTCGCACTGTGAGATTCACAGCGTGATTTTAATATAATTTTAAATTCAATATAGGTATGTATAAGGGAGTCATGTACACATATCTTATAGTGTAAAGTTGTGGTGTATCAGTATTTTATTAATATTATTGGTATATTTAAAATCATTAGATTATTTAATAACTAAATACATTTAGTTTTAGAAAGAATGGACATGGAAAGATTTAAGGTTTACTGTGATACTGGAAAAATATGGAGTACATATCTTATAGTGTAAAGTTGTGGTGTATCAGTATTTTATTAATATTATTGGGATATTTAAAATCATTGGATTATTTAATAACTAAATACATTTAGTTTTAGAAAGAATGGACATGGAAAGATTTAAGGTTTACTGTGATACTGGAAAAATATATAGTCAACATTATATTATTTTTTTTTACTTGCACGGGATAGTGGCCCCACTGCACCTGATGGTAAGTGGAGTGGGGTCCAATAGAATGTCGACTGTCGAGATATGATTACCCCTCAGCAGTCGACACAATTAAGCCGGCTTGTTGCAACCGGATATACACGCTGATCCCGGAACGCGACATACCAACGTGAGCCACTATGGCGGGTTTTAACACCTCGTGTACTGTGGTCGTTATCCGGGCGGATTTAAAATATATCCTACCAGCAAACAATTAAGAGTTAGGTTATATTTTTGGAGTTTTTAAATTAGGGTTCAATAATAATATAGATATATATTACTTCTAACGTCTCCCTTTGCCATTATAATCACATTAATATAAAATCTATTTAAATTCAAACGACTACGTGTTTAAGTGAAAAACTATAGGACATAATATGCCTTATATCGAATAAATACAATAAAATACGACAATAAAGGACTTTATGAGGTAACGTGCAATACATAAATTCTAATACGCAATATACTTCGTGTTGGGTCCCGGGCAAATTGTTTCGTTTTTTGCAAACAGTACGGAAAATTCGTACATTGAATTATTCAAGTACGTGAGTCTATTGCGTCTATATCTAATAACATTTGTCTCTGCCTGCACAGAATACATGTCACCAAACACGAGCATCTCTTGAGTAGATCAAAAAACATTTTACGGTTATTAAACCCCACGATTGACAACCGGGAAGGCATTCTCATCGTTCCCAATATTTTTATTGCGTGTAAAGCCGTCGGCGCTTTTTTATATCATCTCTTTCAAGTGACATAAATTCTAATACAAAGTCCATTTGTGTATCTCGGACGTCTTAAAAGGTATGGGGATAATCGTTTTTCTGCTTTTTACAAGGAACTCATTTCAATTATCGGTCGATTTGATGGGTATAAAACGCGATGGTATGTGTTGTGAGGACGGCGCCCAGCCGCGGCCGGTAGGACGTCCCCTGTGTTCTTTTCCATTTTTAATTTTCGAAGACGCTAATTTAATTATGGAACCTTAACTTTTTCCTTTTTTAATATCTCACGCAGCTGTATCCTGCCAGTGTTCAATAATTTTCATATGTTACAAGATTACTAGACCTAGCCGTTTTGCCATAATTGTATGAACAATATTATATTTCATAGTTAACAAATTAAAAAGTCTATTTACGATTACTCTTTATAAGGATATCAATTATAAGTGTTCATATATTGAAACCGTCACCATGACGATACAAAAAGTGAACGCATACATGAAGTAATGTATTTTTATAGTTTAAGCGTAGGTGTACAGGAATAGATAATGTTAAGATAGTAAGATTATATGAATATTTTACTGATGGAGAAATAAGTTTTATTTTATACGATCTTAAAATAATTACGGTCGTGTAAATTTTAGTTCATTTATTCCTGATATAATGTATGATCATGCAGGTTTATATTTTTTAT
This sequence comes from Manduca sexta, assembly GCF_014839805.1. Taxonomy (NCBI): domain Eukaryota; kingdom Metazoa; phylum Arthropoda; class Insecta; order Lepidoptera; family Sphingidae; genus Manduca; species Manduca sexta. The sequence goes on along the minus strand of NC_051133.1, from coordinate 9,940,123 downwards.
TAGTATTTAAATATTTAGTTAATAATTCGATTTAGCAAAAAATTGTAATTGGAATAGTAGTAGTAATGTAGAAGACGTTATTTTAATACATAAATAATGTTATTGTACAATTTTAAACCATATGTAATAATTTGATAAGGTATAATTTCTTTTAAGAGCTATCTCACACATTCATTAAGGGCGCTGTAGGGTTGTCACACACTGAATGTCAGACTGTCAGCACAAAAAGACAACTTATAGAAATGGGATAAGGGTGTATTTTAAAACTCAATTTTATTACATTTCATATTATCGATATGATTTAGGTGACACTTCGTGTTTTATAGTGTAGAGATAGTGCGTTTTGATCTTCATTCGATAGTTATTTATGCTTGTAGAAACAGGTGCAAAGTATGGGACATGTTAAAAAATGAAATATTAAAATTAGTTCTTTTGTTAATTATATCAAAATATTCATATCAATATTTATTTAAATGTACTAATTGTTTTACTTTCGAAAACAATTCTAACTTGATTTTTAAACATGCCAGTTGATATTGTAACATTGAAATGCAGTTCTGTTTGAGTTTACAACGCTATCAGAATAACGGAGGAGAAAATGAATTTTGTAGTTATCTACCTAAAAGGATGAAAAACAGCACGACAATATTTTGAAAATAATCAATGGCAGTATATTTTTCTTACATTATTTATAGCAAATAAATGTATGCATTTATATAAACCTTTTTAACTGGCAATTTAAGACGACTTTACGAAACAGATCACGCACATATTCGATATATCACTAACAAATTTTCAAATTAAACCCGACCAGCACGCCACCAAAGACAGATGGCCCTCAGCTATAATGTAACAAGGTGGCTAAAGCAATTCATCAACAGCTTGTCAATTATTTATTCTGGTAGCAAACGTGGCCATCTCGGGCGGCTGTTGGATTTAATTAAAATTTATTTGACACAAACTTCGGTGGTCACTCCGACTCCTTACGATCTGAAGAACTATGGACTTTTAAACGCTTTATAGTGATCACGGGGATACCGAATGTATTTCTTAATAACTAGCCTTGTGTTTGGGATGTTAAATAGCCCTGGGAAATGATATAATTCCGTAAAAAATTATTAATTCAGGCCAAAATATTCATTAGTAAATCAATTAGGATTTGATTGTATCTATTTCGATTGAATGAATCCGAAAATCGGCCACGGCAGCCAATTGTCGACGAAGATCAGCCTACGAAGGTGATATAATAGTGCACAAGTATTTGTGCTCTGTTTCTTTACGCTCAAACTCCATTGAAATGGTAATCCGACATGAACGGAGAGAGATCAGTCGCAAGACCAACGCAGCTTTACTTTAATTTTAGAACTCACGGGTATCACACCACCAACTTCCTGGATCTGAGCAATTGAGCAATATTTAAGATGGAAAACCCAGTTAATTATTTTTGGCCCGACCGAGATTCGAACTCAGGACCTCAGCGCGATAGTCGTACTCATTTATCACCTATTTTAGAACTCTCCAATCAGCTATCGCCACAATAGTCGAGAAATATTTTAGTAGGGGTATTCAGTATGCTAAAAATGCATTAAACATAGTCAAACATTGCGCAAATTTTCGAAAGTGAAACTAAATGTCAGTTTAATCAATGATTGATGGGTGATGACGATAACTGCTTATTTACTCTTTTAATCTATAAATATTTACAATTAACTTATTAAATTATTCATATATAGAAAGTATGTTGGATATTATATTATATCTATAATAATATTAAGCGCATTTGGCCTCCTTTTATTAATTATGGACTGACTATATTTTCTTAGATTAAATATATTCCACTAGCTCTTGCTTGCGGCTTTGCCCGCATAAAAACGTTTTTCTGAGATATATATTTCTTCAGATAAAATAACCTATAGCACTCGAGAAAAATGTAGCTTTGTATTAGAGAAAAAAAAACAATTTTATTTCGGTTTAGTGGTTCCAGAGACAATCGTGTTAAAGCAAACAAATCTTCAGCTTTATATATTGCTATGGAAAATAAAATATAAATACGACGATATTAATAAACTATAGAGATCAAAATAAAATCTAAAAAACCTGAAAAACAGCCGCACGTAGTCTACAAACATTATCATAAAACATGTTCGTAACGATGAAACTAAAAGTGAAATAAACTGATCATTTCCAGCTAAAGCAAAGCTTCATTAAACTAATAACACTATACTATATTACTCTATATTCTGACACTTTCATAACCGCTACGTAATATTATGATAGTTTCAACACCGAGTCAACGTGTAAAATGAATAGTGACCAGAGGTTCCCAAACATTTTTCTCTTATAGACCACTTTCAAAATTTTGCTGGTTCCGGTGACCCTTTGTTTTGGTTTCGGAGAAAGTGCTTTACCAACCGCCTATCCTTATTACTTCTCGGGGAAGGCTGGACAGTTATTATGGGGTCACAGTGCCTTACGATCCTCTATCAATATTATTTACCTACATTGATAGGTGAAGTCAAGCTAACGTTTAGGTACTTTACTATCAAATAAGATATTTTCGTGGACCCCCGCTTATGAATTGCAAACCCGCTTATTGGTATCGCCAATGTAGAACCCCGTCAAGTCTCTCGTGGAGCTCTGGAGGTCACCAGGACCACTTTGAGAATCACTGGGTTAGACGATTAAATATGTTTTATAATTGTTATTGTGACAGGTGAATAACTGTTAATAAATACCGATGTTTTACGTTACTTTAATTTTGAAAATGTTTTGATATGGTGTCGGAAATGGTTCGTTTTACGCTTGTTAATTTATCTTAAATGGTTATTTATAGTAATTGTATATTATATTTATAATTAAAGTGACATTCTGTGTACTTACCTGGCCGTGATAGTAATTGCTATTTATTGTTCTATGAGCCATACTTATAAATATGAAAGTAACTTTATCTGTCAGTTAGCTCTCACGGGTGAACCACTAAACGTATTTTCAAGAAATTTGTTATGGTGATAGTTTCAGACTCTGGCAAGGAACACGTTGCTTTTTTATACCGGAAAAACGTTTTCACGCAGGCAGAGTCGTGAGTAAAAGCCAAATGTCAAACGTGTTAAACACATGCAATAATCATTTACTAACGATAGACAAACATACACTCACACCTTTTATCCCCGAGGGGATAGGTGCACCCGCTTTGTGATGATTTCGTCCCATGATGTGACAGGGGCGAGCCTATCGCCAAATTGAGCACAAATTCCATATTCCAGGCCGACTAGACTAACCCAATATCACTGCCCTCACGGATCGAGTCCGAGATTTCAGCACTGCAGTAGTACCAAACTTCGGCACCGAAGCAATCGAATAACGAAATTGTTTTATAATGCGCGTATATATATCTATAGCTATAAAACGATCTCACGGTTGGTTAATTTAAATTAACCAGCGTATAATTATAACATTCGCGGTAATACACGTTCGCGCCACTCACTATGATTTAAACGTCAGTGGGGAATGGTTTTTGTTTACTATAAACGAGCGAGTAATAAATTAAGTGAGTATTGTAATCATGGTAGGGGTTAGGGAACGATAAATAAAGTTTTAAAAATAAAAAAAATAATTATAGAACTTGCTATTGCTAATTGCTAATTGGCCATACGATTGCTTAACACTATATCTCAGAACTTGGATATATTTATATGTAACCTGTCAGAATTCACTGAAATGGCTCATAAATGTATTGAAATAAATTGTTAAAATTAAATCTGTATAACATCGCATTAGTTTCAACTGTTATGGTGTTATAACATATGTATAAATAAACAAGAAATAAAAAATAAAAAAAAATCCAGTTGCTAATTGTATTAATTTTGGTGTGTTCTTATACGGTCACGGCATAGTGGAGTAGATTCCAGAATGTCGACAGACGATACATGTTTACTCCTTGGCAGTCGATACAATTATGTCTGTTGGAACCGGCTATACACAAGCTGATCCCGGAACGCGATACACTTACGTGAGCCACTATGGCGGGTTTTAACACCTTGTGTACTGTCGCTATCCGGGCGGATATAAAATATATCCTACCACCAGCTTACTATGATTATTAATACATTATGTGCAATTATACTATGTATGTCATTCAAATCAGAACTCAAAAATACCTGCATACATCTGCTTGCGGATATGTCTACCTAACCAGACCTTCTGTTTGGGAAAACTATAAGACCTTCGATGGATGTTAATGTGTGGACTGTATTTACCACTCACCTGCACTGTCAGCACCGCTCGTTTCCCTGGGTACCCAGTACTGGTTAATGGTCATAGGATGCTGGCTGCCGTTCAGGATTGCACCAGGGTGCATAGCATAGTATAGTGTGATAGCAGGCTATCACTGGTCGTCCTTCTTGTATTTGAGCTAATTGTTAATATAAGACACAGCGCGCACCAAACTACGTTGCGTTCGAGACCGTTACTTGTATTGAATAGGAAGTGCGTAATACACGTTCGAGGGGGCAGCACTGCGATCGAATTTTGTGGCAGATACAGATCCATTCATTTCATTAGAAATATCTTAATCGCGAAATTGTGCTAGCATATTGAATTTAATAAAAGTACCAAACACCTTCTTATTATAATTTTAATTTGTACGTCTTAAGATTCTTTAACCGCAGCCTCTCCCTCCCTTACCTTATTCATGGTATTATTGTTAGTACCAAGTAGCCCTCCCTTTATAAACATAATGAGATGTTTAGTGAAAGCAACGTTTTCAATGGACAGGAGTTCTTTAAGATGTTATTTAAAAGTAGTCTCAGAATAAGCCAGTCTGTCCTGGATAGTGGGCTTGGGTAGACCGTTTCATTGTCTATTTCTGTAGCCAAGCAGTAATATGTAAGCACCGTTCCATTAGGTCGAATTTAATAGCTGGTCAGTACATTACAGCAAATATGGAGGCACCTTGACTGTTTGAAGGCTATCGAAAATTGTGTATTAGTTATCATGAATTACAAAATGTAACGTATCAAGATGGCGCGGGCGAATCAATAGCAATTAGAGGTTATAATTTCGAGCTGTGTATAAAAGACTATTTTATTCTTATTTTTTTAATTCTATGATTTTTTGATTAGTATTCGTGGTGCTAAACGCCAGTCAAGTTTCTTGATTGTCTAAAATAAAACTATTCGAGATTCATGCATAAAGAGCGTGTATGAACTATTATTTAATGAGTATAAAAATTCATAGTAAGTCGGTAACGGGGCGTGTAGTGTACTTATTAACATTCCTCACACCTGCCCGCGCCATATTTACTTAACCTTTCTACTTAAATTGTTCATTTAATTTGAATATCGTATAATTAGTCTCACCCAGTGTCATAATTTTAGGACGTACTGTAGAGGCTTCGGGATTGTTTTGTATTTAATTCGACTTCTCTTTTAAATTATACATGGTTTTAAATGATTATGTTTAGTTACATACTAAGAAATATAAATAATCCTATGTTCTAAAGCAATTATAATTTGTACAGAGCAACTTCCCCTAGTCAGCGCTGAGGGGACGGTTATATAAGAAGTAAATTCTGCAAAGTGCTTGAGAAAGGTGCCCTAGCCCCTCTTTGAAAGTAATATATGGAAGAACGGGCTATTGGAAGAGAAAACAATAAGTAGAGCAACTTTTCAATAAATGCCGCCAAGCAGCAGTGTGTAGTCACTGTTGTGTTGCGCTTAGAAGGACATTGTAGCTAGTGTAACTACTGGACATAATAAGACTTAACATCTCATGTCTCAGGATTGTGAGCGCAGGGGAATACCAAACAATATTTTGTAATTCAAGATGTTGGATGGTGTTTCTACTGTTTATAGGCGGTCGTTTTGCTTACCATCAGTCGAACGGCAAGCTCGTCTCGTCATTGAAATCAATAAAAAAAAATATGAAAAACAAAAACTGATATGATAATTGATTAATAGTGGAAAAGTTGCGGGAAATTCTAAATGTACGTAATATGCAGAGGCCACGGCCTTTTTCTTATAGCTCAAGTTTCCTTATCTAGCCTCAAGATCTGAAACGGTTATCGGTATTCGTAATCATCTAGGCTTTACATAACTCGAAGTTCAGGCCGATGCCAATCGACAGGCGTGTTTGAGGTCAAACGAAATTTCATTTCCCATTTAACTACTGCGCAATATTGAAGCATAATCACTTAGTGTGAAGTTCTTATTGGATTTCAGATGTGTTTTTATGTTCGATATTTGATTAATTTTACGAGGAAGTGGGTCACCTAATAATCTCATGTTAAAGCGAGATCAATTTTTTTCTTAGTATGACCTCTGTATGATAAAAGTATGTGTTTATTGTCATTGTATTGAATACAAATTAGGTAGCTGCTTTTCTTTATGAAAATGTATCACGGCTTTTTAGCCATTAATTCAACGGGAATTATTGCTATAATCGCTTGAAATAAGATCTCAGATGTGTCACTCAAATAATGTTCAGTTCACGATCATGACTAAGTGACATTAATGACTAAATGTGAAGGGTGACTTATCGGATAGAATCCCTATAGTCGTACGTTCCCTTTTCCAAAGAAGCCCTTTAAGCTTTATACACGCATAAAGACATGCACTTGCGTGTTCTCGGACCATTTAAATTATCAGAATCAATCGGCGACATTAAAGTACGTAAGTGAGACAAAACCAGAAATACAGAAAAAATCATGTTGTATCTTATTCAAACCTGACCCGCTAGCAAGTAACCAATTAGCGAGTTGACTGTCTCAATGATGTTGTAAGGAAACGATTGCGTGTTATGCGGACTGTCATCATAATCGGCGGTTATATATATTTTATATGTGCAATTCTCATATTTTTAATTAAGATTTTGACAAAAGATCTCAATAAATTACAATTACATACCTTATTGACATAATAATTGAACGCTTTTTAATTTATCATAATATCATTTTCTCTTTCGAATGTTAGATTTAACCATATATAAAGATACATTGCTTTGCGGAGGTATATAAGTAGTATTTTATAAATAGCTTAACTAACATGAATAAAATACAGGTTTGGAACATATCTACATTCCTTGCTACGCCATTGGTGGACCGTTCATCGGTAGTCAATTTGTAATCGACATGTCTTCGACGATGCAAAAGTGTCGCTATTAATGATAATAAAATACTTGGTTTATATCTCTGATGTCTACAATTAAAAACGTAATGGCGAGCTTGTAAAAAGTTTACAACAACTGAGAATTTTTATATTCCAAAAAGATTTTATCATTCGGCCATTATATTTTATCAGATCGGCAAAGGGACTTACGCTGAAACAAGCCAATCGATGTTTTTGTACGATATTTTACGAAGATATTATTAATATTTAGTGGAAGTGACGATAAATTATGAATTTTAAAAGGTTCTAGTTCTGGAAAACTTTAAGTGTATGCGATCTATGAATGAAGAAGTTAAAATTAAACGTTTTATTTATTAAGTCCTGTATCCGCTAAAATTAAATTTTGATTTCTTACGGCTCACCAGTCGGTGTAAAGATTTTTAATAAATAGAACATGTGTTACAAAAAATTCTTAGCATTAATAAAAAAAAAACATTACTGAGTTGTGGTGAATGATGAAATTTTTCGAAAGACCCAAGCTATATGTACGAATAATATGAATAAATGCCGTCTGGAAACCGTTCTAATGATAATAAGATGTTATATTTTACAAAAGGAAAGCTAGCAGGAATCGGGTAATATGGACCTTTGACCATTGCTACTAAGTAAAAATCGGTAAAAATTCGTGTTATGTGCACGAGCCTTAATTACAATGAACAACGTAAACATTAATTAAAGACCTCGGTTTTTGCTAATTTTGTCAGTAATTAAACGCACCATTAATAAGGTTTCCTTCTTTATATCAAAACAATATTACTGTCGTCATTTTTTGTGAAGGTACCGTGAAGTTATTAATGTCACAGCGTGACGAACAACTCATATTTTACTATATGTAATGATCTTGATTACAACTGAAATGTCAAGATATCAAGCAGATGGCGAACGTCGCAATACGATTAATATTAACGTATTTATTATGTTTAAAGATAATTTTGGTTGTAACTTTCGAAATACAATCAAAATTTTAATGACCACTTTATTAAGGAACATAGTAAAATAATACTATTTCACGTTTATGTAAACTTGTTTAGGCGCCACGCAGACGCTGAGCTACTGATTCACGCTTCAATAATATCAGAAACTGTCAGTTTCATAGTGTTTTGCGGTCACAAGTTACAACTGCGCGATGCCTTAGCGATTAAAGTAAACTTTTAATTATCGCATCATCACCCTCTGTGACCCTTTTAAACCCTTTTTTGAAATAAACATAAAAGATTTTCCTAGTCTAGTCCAATACCCGCGCAACAAGTAAAACGTTTCACTAGTTTAATTAAATAAACGACTATTAAAACGCTATGAATTTCTCCCAATGACACTCTATTTATTAGTCTGCCCATTAGACTGTTCCATTAAGGACGCTATGGTGGCCGGCAATTGAATTAATGTTAAAGAGTCAGTCGCTAACGCCCAGCAATCAAGCCTGGCTTTGATTTAAACAGTTTCGTAATGCTTTCATAGTTTGCTTCGTTGATATTGTCCAGGCACATTGTATTTGGCGAAGGGAAAACTAAATTCCATATCTTTCTTTGTCTGTTGTGTTGGGTATAAAGCAATTACACTATACCGACTTAACTGGGAACTTTGAATTACAATGTTCTGGATGACCACACTACGCTCGTCACTCTGGGGCTTTAGATATTTAGTATCATAAGGTTTTGTGATTACGTTGCCTACGAAAATAACTACAACAATGTCACACTATCACTTAAATAAATAAATAAATAAATAAAATACTTTATTTATCACGTAGGCGAACAAAGTTGCACTTATGATACGTCAAAACAAAGAATAAGAATAATTATTATTTCTAAACAACTATTAAAATTACTTATATAACTATGGACATTTTAAATTAGGGATAAAGTTTATACAAAAGACAAGGTACAAACTGAAGTAACCAGCTCGGGCTGGCAAGTAGGGGAAATAGAAGGGTAACGCGTCGCGATCCTCACCGGCGAGGACATGAGCCCTAACCTAGCTAACCTACCAGCCTTTCACTAGCTACCTAAGTGATGACTACCCGAAGAAGAAAGGCAGAAAGAAACTCCGGGCTTTCTTACTCTTACTTGCCGTCAGAAATTGAAGAAGCCATGTTACCTAAAGAGGTTTATACACCTGACTGCAAGTAGTAAATCTATGACTCCCATTCATCACTAAGAAATCCAAAACAATGATACCAGACCTTGTTTGTTTGTTACTTACTAACATGACTATGTCCATCAACATTAAATGATCTCTCATAACATACAGTCGATTATTTAACTTTATAGTAATTCAAAAACGTAGCATACGAGTTACACAATCATGAAATCATCCAGTATTAAAAAGCATGTTACCATCAGAAGCATATTAGTAGCTCGATGGGCGGCTGACGGCCCAACAAATGATCATACTAATGAAGAAACATGAGCTGTGATTATGGCGGCATTAATAAAATCATTTATTATTCAACAAGCAACTGTTTCACTTGACCCTTTCTCGTACTATTTGTTGTAAAAGGTCCGTTTCTTGATTTCTGCACTTCTGGTTAAATGTCCACAATCAAAATGAATGTAATATCGATGGAAGCTTTAGTTGTATGAATTCTTAATTTACAATTCCGAAGTACCATATATCTGCCTCATGGTTGATGAATATCCCTTCTTCCTTCTCATTCCTCTCTCTATTCCTGATCTGTCTATGAAGATAATTGCATTGCTAATGTAACTCAGCCACAATTCCTAAAAACCAGCTGAAATGAAATAAATCTAATTCTTTCACAAACTCAGATTAAAAAAGGCATTTAAAGACCAATCTTCCATAAACATAGTTCAAACATGTCAAAACATTAGAAACAAAGCATCAATACAAACATGAAAGGAACAATGCGGAAGTAGTCATTCAACATCGAAATCGATCTATAGTAATGACGCCTTAAATAAATGATTATGAAACTAATATTGAATTTCCGACGTACCATCTTAAACAGTCACGAATTGATAGACAACACTCATTAGCATTGTTTATTTTCTATAGTTAGGCTTCTATCAGCTAGGTCAGTACCGAAAATACTGGACTGGATAGCGACTATGGTGAAAATTGAATACAATACAATGGAGCTTAAATATACTGTTGATATTACGAGATGCCGCGTCTCTTGACAGTCGCCATTATTATATACTGTCAGATCTCGGTATGCTACTCGTTAGCACTTGTCATTTTAGCAGGTTTTACACCATGTTGACGGCAGTTGCCATATAACAATATATATGCAGCATTTCCTCGCTAGCTTGTAAAGTGTCAGTTTTTGAGCAGATTGTATCAGCATTATTGCGGTCCATTTTATACAGCCTTTAGTTTTACCCAGGCCGCCAGACAATAAAAATCTTTGTGTACGAATTTGTGTTGCTACCTGAACGTTTGGGAGCTAAATTGGGCTTTCGCAGCCCTGACAAGTTAAATTAATGGATTTATTGATGATGAGCATGTTCCGTAGAATTTGAATAGCCCACGGCTACAGTCGTTAGCAATGTCAGAAACTCAGCAGATGACAGCCGGGGTGAATCGAGAGCCTGTTCGCCGTTTTTATGCTTCGAAATAAGGTGGAACTAATGTATGCTTAGTGCCGTCCAAAGAACTAATGAGGTGAAGGCAATATCTCCAGTGAAATGATGGGTATTAATCATATTATTATCGACCAATGTATTGGTTGATCCCAAAATGAACCCGATAAATAGATATTTAGACTGATGATTAAATTTGTCGGTAACTTAAGATGGAGAGGTGGTTTGAGAGCTCTTGGAAAGATTCGAGTTGTTTTTAATAATACCTGACTCCGGAATTGCTCCGGAATTACATTTTGATATTGAAGTAAAACTTCATTGACATGAGCGATGTATTTTTAAAATGAAATTTCTTATAAAACATAATACAGATATCATACCTTACGTTTGACATTAAGCGGGCAGTTAGCAACTCTTTGACGGCACGTATAAAATGCGATTTTATAGCGCAGTACAATGGTGCCCGGTTCTCTGTCATCGTGAAAGGAGCCTTTGCATCTGCCTTTTCACAAGCGTCTTTAAGTACGATATATGAGCAGACAATAATATAAGTTAAGATGTTATTATTAACATAACTTTCACAATAAATCATGTTTATTCTTTTCGCGAAACACGGTTTATGGGTGTCTGAGCCATTTAAAGGTATCTTGTAACGAAAGTATTTTCGATTTTACAGTAAAAATATTCTCGTATTGCGTACACATGATAAATTTGTGTCGTATTTTATTATTATTCTTATTCGGATAGTGGGTGGGCAGGCACTTAATTCTAAAAACCAGTAATATCTAATACTGTGAAGGTGTTACAAAGACTCGTCAACATTTAAACTAGAGTTTCTAAGATGCTTTTATCTGTCATTTCCACATTCCGACGCTAAATGGGAAAGCATATCTGGGTGTATCATTCATCTCGCTTTGACTGGTTTATATCGTTTTATTTTATTTGAATTTATTTGTATATTAATAAGTTTTATGTTGTTATGATTAAGATCAGGATTTTTGTATGGCTAGATGTTTAAGTCATTGATTCGATTTCGATTTATGAATATATTTGCTAGGTTTGCAATTTTCCGTCACTTGTTTGGCCTAGTCGCAGAATACCTCATCTGGGGACCGTAAGATTCTAAGTTAGATATCCAGGTTTGGCAACAACAAAAGAAAAATAAACTGTAAGAGATTTATTTTAATCACATGTTTTTATACATCCACGGCAGTCACTGCACTGCACCTGATGGTAAGTGGAATGGTGTCCAATAGAATGTCGTCTGGCAAGAGATGATTACCCCTCGGCAGTCGACACAATTATGTCGGCCTGTTCGTATCGGATATACACGGACTGATCGCGACACATTTACGTGGGTCAATATTAAGGCAGATATAAAATATATCCTATCACCATCAGACCAAACATTTGATAATAAAATTTAAACGCTTATATTTTGTGCAAAATGTGCGATTTCAATTCAATGCAGCCTATTTCTTTGATGACATAGGCGCGCCAATCTAAAGTTTCATGATAACACATTATTGACAATGTTCCAAGTGTCATTTAATCTTTGAACGTGACTTCTATCGGAATGTACATTGTACACATCAAACAAATTGTCAATTACCGAAACACAAAAGTCCCTTGTAGAATGCCAACAAGCGTCAGTGCAAATAGTCGGAAGTCTTTACAATCGTTTTCTTAATGTCTACAATGTACGTGACAATCGATGAGTTTGCCGCTATACTGCATAAGTGTGTCCCTGACACGAATAGCGGTGTTCACAATGGCAATTTGTCTTTAAAGCTCGGATGTTCTTGGTTAATACTGCCCTGTTAATGCTTGTAGAAAATTAACACTGCTTTTGCAGGCCTCTATTATCCTTTATGTCTTCATTTCGACCCCGTTAAACAGATTTTGACGTATGTTTCATACTTTCGGCGGGGTTTTATTAGTTTTCGAGATAGGGGAATTTATTTTATGAGTTCTGAAGAGGATAATTGAGTACTAAGGATTGTGACTGAGGATATAGAAATCTGTATGATAATTTGAACCTTTACCCTTATATATAAATACATCTTTTATTGCATAAACATGTAAAATGGTGGTAATCAATTTCAACATTGTAGAAATACAATTTTTGTTCAATTCTCACAAATGGTTTGTCGGAGTATGGGGTCCAACCTCTTTAAATACCTATAATTAGTGGCTGGTATATAAGTGCCATCACAATGACATTGGTTATAAACCGTCGGCCACCAAAGAAGGCGGCGCGACAACATCCACTAACAGCACTAAATCTCCATTCTACTTCTGTTTTTATTACTTGTGAAATTTTATTGCTATTTGAAGTTTTCAGACCTGCAATTCCAAGTAAAGGTAGTCTTTAATGTTTTATACGTTTTACGCCGTCGTCACATTTACATTGTAAAACAAGACGTCTGACGTAAAATATCGCGTATTAAAAACTCATAATTGTTCCGGTTTCTTCGCGTTCATAACTCATACTAGAAGACCCAATGCTCCCTAATGATACAGTCTTCGTTATCAAAATTAAATCTTAATGGAAACTATGAATCTATAAAATAATTGTGATGTTTTACATATTGAAATTAATTGTTCGCTGTGGACGTTGCGAGACGTGGGAGGGTGGTGCAACGAAATGTCACTTGTCAACTTGTCCAACAATATTTGTTCAATGGCGCACCGTTGAAAGATGGACACTCGAAACTCTTGTGCAGGAAATAGTTAATGACATTCACTTCTTAGATACACAGTTGTTGAGTGTATTAATATTTCCTCTATTTGTACTGCGGCTAGTGGAACCAAAAACTTAAGAATCGTCTTCTTCATTCGTGTTAACCGCGTCAAATACTGAATGCTATTGTATTTCACACATTGTCTTTTATTACCGGTAGCGAAATAATGAAGAAATAAAAATAACTTTACAATATTTGCGTCTAAGAAATGTTACGTGTTTTCGCATGTCCATCGTTTAGCGGATTTATTAGTTTCGCGACATCATATTCATAGTTGAAAAAGCGTACGATGTTTCACCAAATTCCGGTGCGGGATTTTGATTTTGACAGCCGATCGTTGGTTGCAGTCACGGTGATCAATTAATTGAAAGAAAAACTTTGACAAATGGCATACGCGGCGATACTAAAGCTGAGGCGGTGGCGCAAGCAAGGAAAAAACTTGATACAGTTGGAAGTATGATTGATGGTCGTTGCGTACACTTGGCAAGGACGGCATAATTGAATTACTACGCCAAACTTGCGTTGCGTCTGACGTATGTCAATAAGGCCTTAAATGTACAAGATTAAAGTTCAAATTTGTGTGTTTAAATTTTATGTGAATTTTGCACGGTTCGGAAGTTCAAGAAAGGCGAGCGATGGCGGGATTCCATCTGATCGTTAATTTGCCTCGCATCAGCATCGGCTCGCGATATGCAAAACCGCCGAGATACTGATGGGCAGGTTGCAACTGACGATTTTAGCTTGTCTACGATACAGTTGTCTACATATTTATTGCTTGGACACTGTGAAGTAATTAACTGTGCAATAAGTAACATACTTTGTTAATTTTACAGTGTTAATAGAATCGAGCAGTAGAGACGAATGTGTCCGCGTCTTTTTTTGTTGATTTATGGAATTCCTTGTAATTTTAATTTCGCTCAGTGTCAATGTTCATTTTTATGTGACCCGCCAACAGAATTACGCTTTCTTTTACTGATTGTTAACAGATTAGTATTAAATAAATAGATATATCTCTACTAGACAAATTGATGCCTAGTATTTATTGTCTTCGTGAAAACTACTGTTCAATAACACTAAAAACGTATTCTTTTACAATTTATCAGTATCTATGACACAGAAAGTTTGTTAAGTTACATAGAAAAGTTATTGTTTGTGAAATAAAATTTTACACCTTCCTAAATATTGTAAACATTTCGAAAAATATTCAACTATTCGTTAGAATGGGTACCCTCAATAAATATGAATGGCTTATGCAAAATGAAATGGCGTTAATAATTATTAAATAATGAAGTTTGTTGGTGCATATCCACCGTTATTTGTGTAGCGACATTTTAAGTATATTTTCCTTCTGTTTCATTTACTAATATGCTAATTAACAGTCTGTCAAGTCGTACAACAATTTGCTGTTTTTAGGTATTTTTGTTTTGCCAAAAATATTCTTTCTTTGGCATAATATACAATTAAAAACCGGTTATAGCGACATCGATGATATCACCGAATCTGGACGCTATATCTGATAGTCGTTATAAACGATACGCTTTTAATATGCATTTATTTAAATATACCTTACTATTTACGCTATAACTGGTTTCTACTGAATCTTTGTCGCTGAGAATAATGGACAAACCATATATGACCTTGCGTTTGGAAGCTACGATATCTTGGTATAATACAGTAGGAGGAAATTTTAAAAAAAATATACAGATAAAATACATTTAAAGAAAATAAAAAAATAGGAATTTAATCGGTGTCCATAACTCAAGTTAAATCTTTTTTTGGATAGCGGGTGTTCAACAACACCTTTTTGCATTGTTATGGTCTGTAATATGTATTGTATTGCTTTTGTGGTGTTTGTTCAATTATTATTTTTGGTGATATAAAGATTTATTAATTATTTATTATTATTTATGCTTTCATTTATCGCCAGGACTGCGCGCGGATTCTCTTGACCCAATAACCTCAAATATCTGAGAATCTTACCCCAAATGGACTTATCAAGTGATGGTAATAAAACACTGTCAGTAAAGTGAAAAGAGCCAATAATAAGATAACACGCCATTTTTCTGTGTAACGAGCCGATGAGAAGAAATTCTTTAATTAATCAATTGCTCTATATTTGGTAGGCTTTACTTGATCGTTAGGTAATTCTTTCTCATTTTCTGGTATTTTAAATGTAAAAATATAAATGATATTTAAGACTTTCATGAAATAGAAAAAACAGAATAGGGAAAAAAGTTTTTTTTAATTTTTTTCTTAAACATGGTACCGGAACATTTTATTTACTGCCCTTAAAAATAACAATGATAATTAATTAATAAATTAAAAAACAAAAAAAAATAAAGAAAAAAAATCGCATAAACCCGTAGAACAGAGTGTCTTGCGCTTAATCGCGCGGGGAAGTTCAAAGCTCAACCGGTGGACGCGACAGTGGCGCCGCGCCGCGAACCCTGCAGAGCCTGCCACTCAAGTAGATCTGCTTAACCGGTGATTAATACTCCATAATGAGACGCATCAATAAAGCATTCCATTCGATTAAAATTATAAAAATTTCGACAATGAAAACGGTTCTCAACGTAATGAATTGAGTGGAATTCATTTTGGCATGTGTAAAATTAGTGTATTATGTTGTGATTGATTGAATTGATGGACTATTGGTAATGTAATTGAGCAGAAAAACGGAATTCAAGGCGTCTTCATCATAACTTTAATCAGAAAACGAGTATTGAAACATTATAATGTGGATGAGGCTACATTTCAAAATCGAAAAGTTAGTAGCTACACT